>NC_084962.1:12932858-13053618 GCF_949316205.1 Platichthys flesus
AAAGTCGCACGCTATGAATAATCAAGCAAATGTCATAATTTTCCAGAGGCTCCGGTTTTTCGTCTGAACTAAAACATAAAGCGAGAATTTAAACCCACTCTGGAAATTGTATATTATCCAAGTGAGAAAAACGCAGCTGAACGCCAAAGAGAAAAAGATGCATTTACAAATTTTGCCAATGTAGTGTAGATGTTCTCTCAGTAACCTCATTTAGCCTTTTCCAGCCATCATTCCTCACACACACAAAACTCTCCATCCCTCTTCTCTTTTTTCATGCCTTTCCATCCCTCCCTCTTTGTACATCTGTCCTTTAATTTTGGGGCTCTGCTGAGAAGTTGTTAAAAAGCCCTATGAAATATGTATGAAGGATTGTTAGCCACGCGATTGGCCCCATTTACCGGACAGCCCAGCGAATGAACGGCCACACTGGATAATCCCCCACAATGCCTCTGGAACAAAGGCCCAACAGCTGACCCCAGAGAGCGAGAGAGATGAAGAGGGGGGGAGTGAGAGGGGATAGAGGGGAACATGGGAGGGGTTGCAAACAGTTAAGGCTCACTGCTGATCAGGAGGCAGCTCGCTCACATACACAACTCACATGTAGTCACAAAACAAAGGCTGGTGGGACAGGAATAACTCCCTCTGTTCTCTCACCCCTCTCTCTCTCCTTAGACTCTTCTCAGCCCCTCCTTCTCTCACCATCTCCCTCTCTCCCTCCCTCCCTCCCTTTCTCACTCTCTCAGTCAAGAGGATCTGAAATACCAATACCCTTTTCTCCTTGACATTGCTTTCTCCTTGCAGTCAGCATTTTGCTGTCCTTTTATAGTCAAAACGTCAGGAGAAATTCCATGCAGGAATATTCTTAGTAATGCGGCACTCCATGCGTCTAACGCCGAGGGTGTCGTGCTGCTCTGGCCCGTTAGCGAGGTCTTTTGGGAAAAGCGTGCGCATGCCCACACGCACTTCTACTGTACAACGGGTACACACAAATTTGCCCTCAAACCAGGGTCATTGTGCCAGTATTTCAGAGACGACAGGAGCCAAACAATGAATTATATCCACTTTTCTCCCTCCAGAGGGGAATTCAATATTTGGGGAATTGGGTTAGCTTGTGTTTTCTCTCTCTCTCTCGCTCTCTGTGTCAAACACACACACACACAGAGCGTGCAAGCTCCTAATTTATGTCTCACCTTTTCACTTGAGTAGTGGATAGAGATATGCACACACACACATACACACACTCACACACCAGACACACAGGCATCTTAGCCTCCATTCATCACCCCAAGGGGGCCTGGTGGCTGTCCCATATGTGTATAAGAGTGTGTGTAAAAGGGCCGGTCTGCGTGTTTGATTGTGCGCGCACATTTCCGTCTATGCGTGTGTGTGTGTGTACCAGTGGCCACTAACCTTGCTGTGTCCTGACACTCCTGATGAGTATCTGCAGGACACTGGAGGAGAGGAGCGGCGTGGAGTGCGCACTGTCAGGCATTTGGGCAAGCTGCTGCTGCTGCTGTATATGTGTGTGTGCGACTGTGTGTGAGCATCAAGGGAGGTGGGCAGGGAGACAGTCAGCATTATCCAAGCAGGTGACCCCTGAAGGCTGCGTCGCCCTGGAGCTTTGAATCAAGGAAAGACACTCAGCCAAACACACCAGGGTAGCTAGTGTGTGTGTGTATAGCGAGCATTATGTGGAGCTCTGTCACACTGCAGGATGTGTCATCTCCTTGGCACAAGGAGGTGTGTGCGCTGGTGTGTGCGCTCACGCCTGCATGAGCGTGTGTGCGTATGTGTGTGTGACAGAGTGTTGGCTTGGGGGAAGGTGTCACAGATCTTTGCCAGACTAATCATCTCCATGGTGTCGGTGAGTGCTGCTGTCAGGGACTCTAAAGAGGCGGCGTGTCTCCCCGTTCCCAAAGCATTTAGTACTTCCTCTTTCGCCAGCACCTCTCTACTGCTCGTCACTCAGCTTCGTTCTCGTTCGGTCACAGATTTACAGTGGGACTCATAAAGGTGTCATGCTCACCGTGTGGCAGGGAGGGAAGTGTGGGTTGTGAGAAACCTGAGAATTCACAAGAAGTGACTTTTCTCAGGCCGACGCCTGTACTGGCTTTTAAGGAAGTAGACACTGAAGATATCAAAGATTTATGGTTTTACATCCACTGTGGAAATATGAGTATATTCTGCAGCTGAGGAGTTGACAGTGTGTTGTGGATAATGCAAAGAAACTACTGAAGGTTGCCAAATGTAACTGAGCACTGAGCAGGAAGTATGTCTGGTGTTCAAGGGTTCATGGTATTTTCAGGAAAAGTTAGGTCAAATGATAAAACAAATGATTAACCACTTCTATTCTCCTTGTGTCTGTTCAGGTCCCTGATCGCTTCCTGGAGGTGGCAGAAATCACACTGAGAGAGTTCTTCAACGCCATTGTGGCGGGCAAAGACGTAGACCCATCCTGGAAGAAGGCCATCTACAAGGTCATCTGCAAACTGGACAGCGAGGTCCCCGAGATCTTCAAGTCCCCCAACTGTCTCCAAGAGCTTCTACATGAGTAAAGTTCTCCTCCTCGTCCTCCTCCTCGCTCGACGCTTTGCGCTTTTAAAATTTTTCTCTGATTTCGTAGAATTTCAGAATGATTTTTGCTCTTTTGCTTTGTTTTCGTTTCCTTTTCACTGACCCTACATTTGATTTCCAGTTTATATATTATTTTTTTTTGAATGTATGAAAGTTATGAAGTAGCATTCCCAATCTGAAGCCTCTGTGGCAGTTCCTAAATGACCTAGCTATTGTGTTGTTGTTCCTCTTATATGATAATTATCATGATGGTTATTATTTGTTTTTGTTTTTTTTAAGATTCTGATGAACTGAAGAGACTCTAATCTTACTGGGTGTTTTCTGGACTGTGTGATCCCTAATCCGTTTAGGCTTGTTCTATGATCAACACTAACTAAGTCCTCAGTCTGTGAAAGGAGTTCTTGAGTTCCCATTTACACAACTAAGAACATAGGCTGGGTTCCTTAAAGACTTTATTCAATTATGGCACCCAGCACTTTTCCTCCAAAATCCAGTGGGTGCCCACATGAACTTTCCCCGCAAAGACTGTGCTACTATGGATGTCCTTCATAGGACAGTCATACACACATTCACACAGAAACAAGGCCTAGTGAGTTTATTACTGGATTAAGACTGGACTCGAGGTACTGGTCTGTACTGGTCTGTGGGACTTGGGACTGTTTTTAAATAGCTACTGAGCTCTACCATGTTTTGAAGTGTGTTTTCCAGGCAAGTAGGGCATTGTGTTTATTGGGTGTACATTATTATTTTGATTATTATTATTGTTGTTTATTATTATTATTATTTGTCATCATTGCTTGCTGAAGATTGGCACTTCACAATATGTTTGTCCTTTGATGCCCGCTGCAGAAAAAAATAAATTATTGCTATTAATTTTATTCCACAAGAGTTTAGATTCTGAAATATTTCTGCGCCCCCATTTCCCATCCTTCTCCTCACTCTTCTTTTAGTCAGTCCATTCCTAATGTGGACTTTAGTTTTTATTTTATTTTTGATGGTCAGGGTTCACTTGCCTAGAAGTGGTGCACTGGGGTTTTATAGCACCAGGCCTATCCTGCACACAGCTAGTCTGGGAACAAAGCTGCAAAAGGAGCTAAGCGGCAGATACAAATGAAGTAAACGGTGCAGAAGTACAGAGGTGTGGAGAAGCGTGACTGTTTGGTGCACAATTCTAAAGTTTTTCCGTAGGGTATCCAGCTTTGATAACTACAGTGCTGCCACTCATCAAGCCAGCTGTTCAGCGCTCAACTAAATCGTACTGGTTTTCTGGTCAGGACTGATGAACATACTGACTGTTTACTTTTTTGCCTCTTAAAGAACTCAGTAATTAGCTCATGCTTGAGATGAAGTCAGCCATCTTATAATGGCAATAGCACTTGATACTTGAATAAATTTAAAAACTGTGAAAATCTACAGTAGAGTTGCTTAAACAATAAATAACTATAAGGAAGATAATTCATGGAAACCCAGATGTTCATTAATTCTGCTTGCAAACAACACACACACACACACACACACAGCTCCTTCCCTCCATGTTCACCTGCCTTTGAGTTGTCTAGCTCTACTCTCAATACAACAATGGTAGGTCAAAGGTAAGCACTCACCCCAGGGGTAGATGGAGAAGCTCCCATCACTACAAAGAGAGCGGACAAAGACGTAGAGCGATACACACCTGAAACCCTGCGCTCTTGTCCCAGCATACCACACTGGCAGCTTCTAACACCCAAAGTATGATTCTGTTGATGCCAATGTGTGCCCAGGTTGTTAAACACCATTCCTTTCACTTTTACCTGAGATGCTAATCCCAGATTTTCCACTTGATTTGGACAATGTAAACCTAGTGTTTTATGACTTTCATCGACCCTCTCAGGCTTTTAAGATTTCTAAGAAGTAGTTAGTGTTAGCTGGCCTTTTGATGAGGTAAGTTTGAAGCAACGAGAGGACTTGAATACTTTGTGAGCTCAACGGCAAACGTTGGCTCATAGTGTGTCTGTGATCAAAAGATCAAAAGGGGGTAGGTTGCTTAACCTGCGGACTTGTCTAAGTGAGACAAAGCACCTGACAAAAGGAGGCAGAGAAAGACAGAGAGCTACTCCCATCATTATGTGGCACCTTCTCCGCCTCCTCCCCAGACAGTGTTCTTCTTAAGATCCGGAGCCCTGAGAGACCGGGCCGGACACTTTTCTCACTGAAGGATGGGCTCTGCCCTTCATGTCTCGGAGTCTCAAAGCACCAGCCAAGGGCTCTAAAGCGCCGCAAACAAAGGAGAAGGGAAAGGACACTTTTATCTGATGCGCAGATTATTATCGCGCCCCATCCTCCCCCTTCCTGCAACCCCGCCCTGAAGTTAAAGAGTTCCTGCGCCTAAAAAGATTACTTCAGGATAATGAAGACTTATGTGCAAAAAAAAGGATCAGCAAGACCTTAATACCGCTCTAAAAATATTTTTGTCAAGTTTTCCTTTTCTGGCGTCATTTGATTTTTAGGACATCGTTATTTAAATACATATACATAATAGCCTTTTTTTAAGAAATGTAAAATATGAATCTATGAAAAAAATATATACTGTAGTGGAAGTTCTTTGAAAGGCACTGTTAGCAATTGTTTCATAAAGAAATCTTGAGGATATTTTCTGTGACGGCTTTGTTTCAATCTGTATTCTGAATAAGTGAGTTGATGGTAGATTAGGAGCATTAGTTGTAGTTTTTTTGCAGGTTTTGTGACCAGTTTTCCTTTTTGGTTTCTTTACCTTTTTGTATTGTGCTGAATGGCTGTCTTCTTGAGATCAGAAAATAAACTTGGAATCCATTTTCAGAGTATGAAATATTGTCGTCGATGCTGTAAATACTGTCAGGATGAAACAATGAATAGCTGTACAGTTTTTCTATTATCACTCAGAGTGCTAGGGGAGGGCAAGAGTGGTTAAAAAAAAGGAGGGTGGAAAAAATAAATGACCCATTCTCTCCAACTGAACTCATAACCACTCTTCTAAAAACCTTTTAGAATTTTTTTTGTTTTGTTTTTATTCCCCTTGCCATGCCTTTAATGGGGCTCTGTTTCCCGTCGGCAGTGCCCTTGAAGTTGCACCAGCATCCGTTTCTTTAATATTTGCTGACAGAATGCTGCATTAGGCTAGTGGTCGGGTAATGATGATGTCACAGAGTGTTCCCGTTGGCAGTCTGCGGACCAGCTTATGTCCAAAAACAAGGGCAGACTGCCACCGACGTAGCTCTAGATTTGACCCGGGAGAGAGACAGGAACTCATTGTCATCAGAAGAAGAGTGTCATGGAGGGGGCACATGTTGTACAGTAACCGTGTAAAAAAAATTAAGGAGAGAGAGAGACTGCAGACAGGAGAAAAAAAGTGATTTATACCCTTTTTTACTGGGTTCAAACAGTGGGGAAAAGTTTGGACTTTGTGGAATTTCTGTACGCTTTGCATTGTGCTTGTGTTTGTGTGAGTGTGTGTCTGTGTGAGAGAAAAGACCGATTATGAGAACCTGTGAACCAGTGAGTGACACAATTCTCAACACTGTGGCCCCACCCCCACCCCTGGGAGTACCATCCTGACATGTAAATGATTCTCATTAAGCGTTGGCAACGTGTGTTTGGTATGTGTGTGTGGGTGTGTGTGTGTGTGCGTGTGGATGTGTGTCATGATAATTTCCTCTGATTTGTTTTCTGACCTGTGTGAAAGGGGTTTTGTTTCTCTATGCTTTCAGTAGTAATTCTTTTTTATTATTATTACATTGCTCCTCTTTTTTTGTAAATATCAAAACTTGGACTTACAGTGAGACATACTGCCTTTGTATAAGTTAGCAATATGTTATGTACATAGTGTTTTGTTGATGCTTTTTGTATAACATTATTATTCGATTTTAGTGCAGTAATTCCAACTGGAACAGCCATGTTTGAAATACAGTCTGAATAATTACACACAGGTTGTAAAATAAAACTCACAATATGGCTGCTTTTTTTTCCTTTTATTGGTGTCTTCTTGTCTTGCAGATTTTGTGTAATTTATTGGTTTAATTTATCCTAATTTATTTGAAAATGTTTTTCTTTTGTTTTTCAAACAGGGAAGGCTTTACTGCATTTCATTAAGTAGAACCAACTTAAAAAGATTATGATCCTTAGACACCTGAATTTGAAGTCAGACATATTGTACTCTCATGTGCACATTCAATTGACAGAATTTATTAAATGGAGATCATGGCAGCTAAATGGAACTGGAGTTTTCTTTTTAAACGACAGATTGCTGCGTTTGTTCCTGGACAGGGGCCGAGGGTGGGCTAGAAAGCTGAAACTAGTTTGAAGCAGTTTTGTATTTTCTCTTGAGATTTTGTTCCCCCTCTATTACTTTGGTCCAGCCCAAAAAACAACCAGTAGTCAAATTGCCTTTCGTGCCTTCACCCTCTATGAACTGAATGTATGTGCAGTATATATGCAAGCTTGTGCAAAATGGATTAAAAATGGAAATAAAAATGAAAAACAGAACAAATCATGTGTGGTTCATTTATATAAAACAATGTGTGTGTGAGTGAGGACGGTGGATAATGGTTGGACAGATATTAACAGAAACAAGATTTAGGTTATACAACAATATGATATTACCTTGTACAGTTATTTTTATAAATAGTTTGGCTACAGATCACCAACTTCTGAGGATCGTTTCATCCTCAGGCTCCACAGCCAAGTGCAGATGCCCCCTCATCATGCTAAATGCAACGGTGGCCATATGCAGGTACACACACACAGACACACTGTTGAATAATAACCCCAACCTACAACATTGGAGCTGATTGAAGTAATCATTTATAAACATTGTTAGAAATTGAGAACATGATAAAAGATTTTGGAGAAAAAGCAGAGTAAATAAACGCATTGAGAAAAGTTGAGAAAAGAGCAGAAAGACAAGGTTGGATGCTAGATTTGTAACCGTAATCATAATTGAGTTAATCTGCTAATTACTTTCTCAGATAATCATTTGATCTTTAAATATGACATTTTACACATTTTTTTCAGAAGCTGAAAGCAGCAAATGTTTGGCATTTTTATTTGAAAAATCAGCATAGCAAATCCCCAATTCTTAAAAAAATGTATGATTAAAAAACAATTTCTATTTCATGTGTGTGCCGTGGAATGTTATAACTGAAAATAAGGCACCAAATGACTGTAATTCCACGGAAAATCGTTTTTATAAGAGATTTTGATTCTCTACATATATTTTTACATTTCCCCACGCACCTTTTATGCTTCATTAGTGTGGATTATATTTGCTGATGAGTACAGAAGTCTTTACAGAAAAATACACTTTTTTAAAAGGCTGTGTGTGTTCTCTCTGCGTCATTTTGCTGTTTTGTTACCGTGACCTCTGTTGTGTTTTCCACCACGCCTGCCCGTTGCACCGTTCCTTTCTCTTTCTTTTGTTCTTGTCTGTCTGCTTTTCACTTTTTTGCTTTGATGCTCAGTTTTGGAGTTGCTTCTTTTGTGTCTTTCTTGCTTGCTTGCTTTTATTCTTTTTTTTCTCTCCTCTCTCCCGTGTTCCTTTTCCCTCTCGTCCTCCGCATGCCTCCCCTCGCTTGCCTTCACCGGAGGCTACAGCTCCTTAGGTTGGGCTGAGACAGCATCTTTGTACAACACCGACCGTCTGCTCTGTAATCAAATACCATCTGTCGCTACATCTGAAGACTCACTCTCTCGCTTCCTCCATCACACACACACACACACACACACACACACTTAGGCACATGCATGCACACACACACACACCACATCTGTGCTTTCCAAGCCTGAATAATGTGTGTGTATGTGTGTGACTTTTATGTACAATGACCCGTGTACTTACAATCATTCCACCTGATTCATTCTTGGCCTGCACAGAGGAAGTCACTGAAGTCACTTTCACCACTTCCTGTTTTTCTCCACCTCTCCCACTGGGGTTCAAAGGTCATTGTCTTCAGGTATCCATGTTTGCTCTGTGGCTCTGTGTGTCAGCAAGACCTTGGCTGCTGTATCAGACGGGAGATTGTGGACTTTAGCTCCTCAGTCTTAGATCAACGGCCCACTATCTCAAAGCTGCCAGCCTTTCCCAATGTTTGCCCAATGTTTGTCCCTGGTCCGGCACAGAAAACGTTGACACGGTCCCCAAGGTCTCTCACCAAGTCCCTCCTCCCTTCGTGGTCACTTGTTATCACATGCTCAGGTTCAAGAACATTTTCCATTCGGTGTTAAGGGTTCTTTCTTTCCATTTGCAAAGGTAAAGTGTGTTCTAGAACTTGTTGTCAGTGGGGGATTTACAGCACGCCGACCTGACAACAAAAATAAATATTTCGGCAAATATCACCACACACAAGCATTGATGTAACTCCACATACTGGGAAACCTTTGTGACAAAGAAACACAAGGACTCCGGGCCTCATTTCGATTTCTTCTCCGTGCGATCCTCCTACCAATGACCGAAATGAGCAATGCACTGTTTGACACCTACTCCTCCAAAATGACCGTGGGCTTCAAACTAAAACAATCTGTCATTCTGTATTCATCTATGAATCTTTCTTTTGCTTGGCAGTGCATTTATTTCACAACTGAACTTACAATTAAACTTTACTCCCCAAAAAAGGATTCCAATTTGAATCGACAACCATGAAAACAGATTTCTGCATTGCACAGATTGATGGATTCATTCTGCATGTGTTCATAATTAAATACCGGATTTCATCTATTGTGGATGGAACAGTACACTGCATGCTCCAGAGCCTCTGGCACAGCCTGGGATTTACTCAGGGTTGCCGAAATTTGGCATCACTGATGGGGACACCTAGTGGTCAGTATGTGCTGCTTCCACTGACTGTGAGCTGTGTTTTTGATGTCTTCCTCATCCCGAACTCATCCTGTTCTTTGGCCTTATTGTTTTTGTGCAATTTGTTCTTTATTCTTTCTTTATTCATTCATCGCTTGCTCTTTCTTTTTCTTCCCCCTCGTCTCTTTGGATCCCAACATCTCATGCGTGTGGAAGTGTGTACGTGCATTTGTTGTGTGGAACTAGAAGATTCCAGTTGGACAGATCATTGTGACCCCCCCCCCCCCCCCCCCATCACCACCACCCTGCACACGCACACACAAACACACATCCCTAGCTCCCTCTCACTTCCTCTCTTTCGCTCTCTCTCTCGCTGGATGGCTTCAACGCAACTGGAGCCTCGGAGGCTCAAGAGAGGAGCCTGGGAAAGGAGGAACAAAGGGCCGTCCATCTGCAGCCATCACCACTCTGCACCTCCTCTCCTCTCCCTCTCCCCCCCTTGTTATTCCCTCCCTTGGTCCCCTCGCCTCTCTTCCCTCTCCCCACTGGCCAGCGCCCCAAATTAAGACTTCAGACAAGAAAATGGGCTCACTAAAAAAAGGGAGCAAAAGCGAGAGAAAGAGAGAGAGAAGGAAGTCCATAACAAGCCAAGAGGAGCAGGGCGACAAAGCCTCTGTTGTTGGATGGCAGGGCCCCTCTGTTGCACTGCGAGGAACTGTCACTGTGTCAACTTGGAACGCTTGTTGCAAGGAGCACAAACCGTAATGAACACACACAGGCAGAAACAAGCTGCAGAGGACAACCCCTCGTACACGCAAGACCTGCAAAATAAAGAAATCCAAGAGTGTGTAAACTCACATACACAAGCATGCCAAGCAGGAAATTTACCTATAAGTAAATGTGAGTGAGGGCTTGTAGAAAACATGAGTTGGAAGCAGCCATGACCTGATGTCTGGTGTTGTGATGCAAACACACACACAGGACTAAAGCAGCCTGTACTTGGTCAATTTCTCAGAGAACGATCAAAGAACTGGAGGGGCCTCTCATGTTCTGACCCAAAAATACACTTTATACTGACTTCAAGAGAGAAGAGGTCATAGGGGGAGTGTCTCTGTGTGTTAACGTGTGTGTGTGGGTGAGTGACTGCACATAACCTCACATTGGGGGTAGAGCTAGAGACTGAACTGGTTTGGCTTCTTCCAGTCTAAACTGGGTCTAGTGGGTCCAAGACAGATGGCACCCAGGGCAAAGCTGGTCTGGGCTCTCTGTCTCTCTTTCTATCTATCTCTTTCTCACTCTCTCTCTTTCTCTCGCACACATCTCTTTTAATAGCCATTATTGGCATCCTTTGCCCCTTCCAGATCCCTGAATCAGAAATCACAGAGGCCCATTATATTTCCTATTGACCCATTTGGCAAGATGGTGGGAGCATCGAGTGCTGGATTAAATCGAGAGCAGTTTATAATCCCATAATTCTAATGTTTTAATTACTTAGATGAACAGGAGGTGTTTGAGCAAGGGCTAATCTCTGAGACATAAGGGCGAGAGACAGAGAGAGACACAGGGACGGAGAGAGAGAGAGGATGGACGAGATTTGTGTTTTTCCTTCGCTACACGCACACAGGCTTACTCGTTGAATATTAGCAGTGTATTAAAGTTCATCACCTGTTATCAACACAGATTAAAAGATTCACAGACTCTACTTTCATATTAAGGTGAGGCCCACACAGTGGCAAGTGCAAAACGATTACCAAGCTGAGATGTTGCTTTGTATTGGTTTGTAATTTACATTGACGTCAGACTTGTTTTTATTCCATGTACACCATGTTCTGGCTTTTAAAAACATGTATTATGGTTCTTAAATCTTTTTAATTGCTACATCTTGAATGCAATCTACGGCTGTAACTGATCCCTCGATTGTCTTTGATAACCACCCCTCGTGTCAATCACGCTGCAGGACAAAGGCTGCTTAACCAAGGCTGATGACCTCATGCCTGGGGTCTACTCCATACAGAAGGGGTCTTAACACAGTTCAACTTGCCGTTTGAGTCTGGGGACGTTTTTCAGATGCTGTCGCGTACTGTGGATCACCTCGCAGGAGCTCTCTGGGCTCAGGATGCACGGACACACACACACAATCACACACACACACACACACACACACACATGCACCGACATGCATCCCCTTGATCCATGGGCTGGAGCGTTGAGCCAGGAGTGAGCCTTAAGACAAGGAGTGACAACCGGGACAGCTGCAGGGGCTGAGAGCCAGTCTTAACCACCCCCTTCCACCACCACCACCACCCGCACTGCCTCTAGCCAGCCAAACAAGCCATTGTTTCTGGCCAGGGCCTATGGTATTTCATTTGTCATGAAATGGATATGGACACTGGACGACCATGAGGTACTTTCTCAAAAAAAGACACTACACTACTGCTGCTGCTGCGGCTGCTGCTGAGCCCAGCCTGCTAACTCCCTTCATCCTTAACCTTCTTGTGCAGCTTTGCCCCAAGCACCCTGCTCTAAACTATTAATAAACTGCTTTTTCCAAGGTAAAGAGCGGGGTAGGGAGGGGCTGGTCTGAAGGGTATTGTTTTCTGGAGGGCTGTAAGAAGAAAGAAGGAGTAAGGTTGTGGGAGGGACTGAGGTTAGCTTACGTGCCAATCTGCTTTTGTCATCCTTTGTGATCTTCACTTTCTCAGGTTTCTCGGTGGACATTAGGCAGATTAGGCCTGTGAGTCAGGTAGGTCATCAACGTCCTGCTCAGCTGTTGAGAATGACAGCAGACATCATGAGAGAAGGGCTATAACAGCCACCTCATAATTGGCCACTTTTTACATGTTCCCATGGCTGCTCGACACTAAGCCGCTTGCACGTGCCGCATCTTAGAGCAACTTTCGTCAAGTAATTGCAGGCCAAAAAAAACACATTGCAATGTTTCTTGTTTCATTGTGAAAAGGGTAAAGATGCTAAGATGCTCATCACCATAACACCCATGATCCATAATTCCCTAAGTCCAACAGGGTTCACGGGCGTAAAAACAATAGCCCTCTATCTCCGTCAAGGGCATTCCTTGGCACAACAATAGGACCATCTCCTCTCCCAGTATTTTCCTTTCCTCCCCTCCCTCCTCATTCTCCAGCCCCTCCATCAAAGAGCATTCCAGCTCCAGAGCCCCCTAAGCCCTTCACTTTGGGCCTGTACATGTGACATGGCATGCAGACAGTCATCTTTAAGAATTGATTCACTCTGGTATCCAAAGCCCAGGGAGCCTGGCTGCCAAGATATCCAACATAGGCGCCACTCATGGGGTCCAGGTACACAGCAGCTGCTCCCCAACAATAAATGCAAAAATGGGAGGCACTCAGGGGGAAGATGCAGAGCTAACCTCCCTCTCAAGCGTGAACTGGTCACCTTGGGCCAGTTGTCCCCTGCCTGCCTTTGGAGATGACAAAGGATTGGGTCCAGCTTTGGGATGAGGGTGGTGGAAGGGGGTGGCTGCTGAAAGACACCTATAATTCAAAATAGATAAATGGAGAGAGAGAGGCGGAGGGCAAGAGAGGGCAGGAGACATATTTTTCCTTCCTTGGAAGAAGCACGCAGCGACGGCTGTGCTACCAAGATGGTACAGAGTGACACATGGAGGACCATAAATAAGGCACTGGCATGTTGTTTTCTTCTGCGGCACATTGTGCAGGAGCCTGAAGGTCAAGTGAAGGAGATGCAAGCCCATCCTAGAAGCCTCACACACACACACAAACACAGGCATACGCACACACACACTCACATACCAAAGTAACACTGGGTATGCTGTGGTGCTACAGATAGAGATCACAAATCATGCAGAAGGAGACAGGAGAGATATTACCTCACCTGAAGTGTTTCCATAAACTCCAGTGTACCAAAGCCTTGGGAAGTGGTATCACTCCTCCAGCAGGTCATGACCCACACGCATAGTGATTTATGATGATGCAATCTAGCACATCATCCATCATAAATAAGAGAGAGTAAATGAATAGACTGAGGCTGTGGATATTGCAATTCCACCCCCAGAAATTATGTATACTCTTGAGCCTCTGTGTAGACATAAATTCCATGATTGTTTAGGATAGAGAAGAAACACATCCCTCACTTTCTTGCTGAAAGTTAAGGTACGGGGGGGCAAAGGCAAGAGACAGTAAATTGAAAGAGGACAGAGGAGATAGGAAGACGAGGGGAGACAGACGAGGACAGACTTGGCATCATTGGTCTTCCTGTTAAAGCGGAAAAGGCATAAGAGGGAAAGCGAGAGCCATTGAGAGCTCGAGAGAGAGGCGGAATTTACCAAAGCGGCTCAGGAGGGCCCTCATTACGATATTAAACAAGATTTAATAAGTGAGAGTGATTTGATGAGGTGATTATCCCGGCCCATTAATCAAGCAGGCTTCTGGCCTCACTGTAATATGGCCCATCTTTCCCCCTATACCAAAGCCTCTTTAGACGCTGAGCTCCTTACTGCACTAACGCCGCTTCAGAAACATCACTAGGCCAAAAAAAAGAGGCATATTACATCTCATCTCTCAAGCCTGCGGGTATTTTCAATGCTCACTCATCCCTCTGCCTCCCAGGCCGCTCTTGTGGTGCATCTGATAAATTGAACTCCTTAACATCTGGGTCAGAAAGTAAAGTCTTATCAGAGGGAGCTAAGAGTGATAACTGGCAATGATAACGTAAAAGCATCTGTTGGCTTTAAGGCTTTTGGTTTGAGAACAGAAGGAAGTTGCACAGATACCATTGGATTGTCTGGTTTAGTCGAGAGGCAGGGGAGGTTTGTGTGTGTGCGAGTAAATGTGTGAGTGGATGGGCTGATTCATAGAGTGCGTCTTTGGAAAAAGGAGTACAAGATGCATCAGGACGTGTGAGAGCGAGCACAATCACCTCTTTATCAAAAAAGACAAATATGACCAAGACTGACCTGCAAAACAAACCCTCCAGGACGGCTTCTAAGATTACATTCACTATCGATTAGTCAGGTGGTGTTGTTGTTGTTTTATCAAACACATTTTTCAGAAAATAGTGAAAAATAACCCAAGGCACGCAATGACATCTTCAAAATGTATTTTTGTCTAGAAAAAAACAAACAGGCGGTTTATTTACAATGATTTAAAAAAGAGATAGAAGTCAGTAAATCCTAACATCTGAGAATCAAAGACGAGCAAACGTTTCACACCGTTAATTACCTTAAATGATTAATCAATTATCAAATCACACAGCAAGATATATAATGCGATGACTACTGAGAGAAGATTGATGAAAACTGATGGTTAAGGTGGTATGACATTTTATTGCATAATTGGTCTAATTAGGATTATTGTTTACACAGTTTAAGTTTTCCTAAATGCTCAAATGTTTGTGAGATGTTGATAAGCTAAACTTTGGCATGGAGGGAGTTTTCTACCGCACTTTCAAAGGAGTAGAAATTCAATGTACAATATTCAACCGGTTTTCTTTTTTGGGTCTAATGAACGTGAAAGAGTAACAAAACAATATCAATAAGTATTACAATATAATTGTATAGAATAGATATATAGATAATAGATATCAATAAAATGCTTATCCTCACTGCAAACCCAGGGAGAACATCAAGCATATAATTGTTTTACCTCAGATTTGTAAATTGTTTTGTTGTTTATCAGGTATTTCTTATTCTCTGTTCGTGAAAAACCTTCACTCAGGAGAAAAATTCTTTAAAACTATCAGAAATATGTAACATTTATCTTGATAAATACCGATATAGACTGAAATAAACCTTTCACTGGTCATCTTGTGATTGTTATGTGTTTTTGTCACTAAGTCCAAACATTGTAGGGAAAAAAAGATTCATATAATTGAAAAATGTGTCTGCAGATTTATCAATAAAGAAAATAGTTTGTTTCAGACTTATACACCAAAAGAATACCTTTGGTTGAATGTTAACTGAATCACTTTGGGCTAAACAAGCTCAGGCACTATACCTGGATCCACATATTTAGTAAATATGTAGAATTTACTGTGTAAAACGATATCATAGAGGAACTGAAAGACAAGAGGGCAAATATAACCTCAAGTGTGGGAGAGAATAGGTATTACAAAGACAGCCAACCCCCCCAAAAAACATTTTAAAAGCTCAAGTAGAAGAAGATTACCTCAAAGCAGGCGTGGGACGGAGCTTTTTCTAGGAACTGCCTGAGAGTATTAATACAATAAGCACAGAAAAATATAATACAAGAATGTTTTTATCAACATAATCCGGAGAGATGAGGCCGAACAAACCTGGAGTATAATCCCAAGGAGAGGGTCTCCTGGTTATCAGGCACACACACACACACACACACACACACACACACACACACACTCAGACACAAACACACAATTGCAGAGACAAACTCCTCCACACTTTTTTTCATGTCTCGCCCTCACTTCAAATAATCGACCGATAATCTTCAATGGGATGTTGTCCCTTCAGTCTTATCTTTCCTGCAACATCTCCACTAGCATTAAGGGTCACAAGGTCAGCTGCTGGGTTAAGCTATCAACTGGAGGTCAGCTTCTTCATATTTACATTAAGATGACTTTTTTGACATCATACAGTACAATTATTTGGATACTTAAAATGTTATTTGTTGGACAAAATCCTGTATTTGATTATAGCTGACCTTTGGCCCCTCCAGTGCTTTGTAATATAAGAATAAGCCGAAAGCAGGAAATAAGTCACTTAGTATATCCCGTGAGTGAGAGAGATGAGTAAGATGAGTATATCCCGTTAATGTTTAGGGGGAAGTCATCTTTAAGGACCCTCTTGAATACGAGATGTATGATCTTAAGGGATTTATCCTCATGAATAATGTAGTATCATCTTAATTATTAAATCAAAGCAAACACAGTGATGCAGCATTAAGCTTTAAGACCAACAGATGATCCACTTTAGATTCTAAATTAAAAAATCTTTGTTTTTCGTTTTGAATGATTAATTTATTTACCTACTGTGAACATTCATGGAAACGTATTGTTGTGTTGAAACAGCATTTATCGATTAGTCCTACTTTATTTAAATTTTCAACTGGTATTGTTTGAATGCTTAGAGTCAGTCAGTGGTCGCAGGGGAATTAGGTTTAATGGTGCAGGTTCCGTCCACATTCTCATGAACACAATATCTCAAGAACGCTTAGAGGGAATTTATTTAAATTTGGTAAAATGTACAGTTGGACTAAAAGATGAACCGTTTATATTTTGGTGATCAATTATCTCAGAAACACATTCAGAGAATTATTTAAATTTGTTGTAAACATTCACCTGGATTTACTGATGAACTGTTTAGGACAAAGGTCAAGGTGTGAACAAGTTTTTTAAAAAATGCCTAAAGAGAATCTTTTTAAATTTGGCAATTATGTTCATTTTGACTCATTTATTAACTGCTTAGATGTGGCTGGTGAAAGTTCATTGTCACAGTGGCCTCTTTAACTTGATGTCGCCAGTCTGCCTTTAGCCAAATGTCATTTGGACTCAAAGATTAAATCAGTCAATCAATCAATATTCAAAGATAAAGGTCAGAATGACTCCACTGGCTAGCATACAACTGCAGGGAAGTAATTTGTGTTCTATATTATGCTATTAAATGTGGTTTGGACTTTGGATTTTCTCCCCATATGAAAAGGTACAAGTGCTTTTATAATAACACAATTTGATAATCATGATAAAACCGATTGAGGGTCACCTCTAGGGAGAAACGTTGGGGTTTGCTTGAAGGACAGATGCTGAATTTGGAGTCTGACACTCGGATCCCTGTAAGACAATGTCGCCTTGGCCAGTAACTTTCTCTCTCTCGCCTGCTCGCTCTCGTTTTCCCTCCATGTATCTAAGCAGCGTAATTTGAGTAAATGACAGGGGAACATCTGCTGTGCATAAGAGAGAGGCCAACACTTTAACATGCAGATGTCTCTCTCCATCTGCATTAATTCAATAATTACCGCAATGGAGGGAGGGAAAAAAAATCTTTTTTATAGCTTAAGACAATGTTATCTGTGCCAGTTGGTATGGGGTGGGTGAAAGGGAGGGGAGTGAACAAGTGTATTTGTGTGTGTGTGTGTGTGTGTGTGCTACTGGAGGTTTGTGAGAGGAGGGGGTAGATTATTACACCATTTAGCCAGAGCAAGCTGTCACATTGCAGAGAATCTCACTAATTCCATTGTGCCCTTGGTGAGTCACTGGCAGACTCAAAGTGACCGATGATGCCTCAACGCTACCACTTGGCCACCAGACAAGCAACCTGCTTCCCTGAGGGTGCAACACACACATGTATGCTGTGTGTTCATGTGTATATGTGTGTGAGTGTGTTACATATGACTAACCTGTGTGCTTTTATGTAGGCGTATGCAAGTTCACGCTAGAGTGTATAATAGCAATGCAACCAGGTTTCAACTCGGCGATGCTTCACGATGTGTGTGTGTGTGTGCACATGTGAGAGAGTGTTAAAGCACAAGAGTGATCTCTGACTACCGTATACAAGGTCTCACCACGTTTAGGAGAATTTGAAGCAAAGCAGTAATGACTGAACCAAAGGTCAAGGCTTTGGATGTATTTCTAAAACTACTGAATCAGTCCTTGTAACATTTAAAATGTCAGGCAATCATTTTTGGCTGGACACCAACAATAACAGTGAAAATATAGGGCCTCAGAGAGCATTAACATGTGATGGTTTCCATTCAAATTAGCTAATTACTTGAAAAGGTGCGCTCCAATAACAGACTCTCTACAAAAGCATTTATAAAGCAATCAGACACATCTCATGATGTCTCTGTTTAATAAATCACATTGAGGTGATGTTTTCAATGGAAACAATTAAATATGGAAACAAAGGTTTGTCTGCACAATGCAAGGTTACTTTTTACATCAAGAGCAACTCTACAGTTTCTCTTTCACATATGAACGCAGCAGGGGATTGTCCAGGTCAGACACGTTCACAACAACAGCAAAATGTCCAGAACATTCAAACAAGCAGTGGCATCTGGGTGGAGCAGCAGGAGGCAGGACATGATGTTTAATTTCTGCAGGGAAATTCACGTTTCAGTTTACAGCAAATTGAGTCAAGCATCGGCCCTGATCAAAAGCTTTATTTATAATTTATTCATTTTCCAAGATGGCATCTTCTTCAGCATCTTTTACATGTATGGCACCTTTTTTATTCTGAATTTTTTTTTGTCTCCCACTTGTTAGAAACGTAGGCTCACTCTGACATTTTCAAAACATTAGACAAGGGGCCTTGCAGGAAAAGTTCCAGAAAATGTCCAGAGCAACTGTCTCACATATTTGTGTTCTCACGTAAAGCCCCTCTGGAAGTTCAGTGCACGTCTGAAAGCAGCGAGAGATTCAGACACTACATCACCTGCCTACACACCTGTGAACACAACACTTGCCCATGTGAAGTAGATTAGCATGTATTTCATCAGTCAGCATACCAGCACACCAATAACCAGCCAAGCACATGACCTCTCAGATACAGGGTCGTGCAGTTCACGAGTTGCTTTCACACACACTCACACAAACAATTAAAGGACGCATCACTGTACATATTAGATTACACATATAAATAAACACACAACCTGACATAATGCCCACGAGCATGCACATATTTGTTGGTTGAGACACACACACGTGCACCCACCTCTATGAACACACTTCTGACTCTTACATGCCGGCTAAACATAGGGACAAAGGAAAATATTTGTATACTTGGCAGGCCAACTTCCTTTGATTGCAGTAGTGCTGCTGTAGGAAACAATGCACAGGCACTATTAATACACTAAGGAGAAAGAGAATTCCTCTCACAGGAAAGCTCAAAGGAGCCATCGGACAGGCTATTTACAGACTTACTGACTGATTGGATGACCGACTGCTCTACTGTAGTCTCCACATCTTGTCTTACTCTACTCTTTTTTTTCTACAAGGACTACGACATGCTGACAAATATAGTACGTGGTGCCTTCGAGGACAAGTGGTACAGCATCTTGGACGTTTCGATGTGCAAGATACTTAATGGAAGAAAGTACTGCTGCATCGCGCCTGTGACATTTGACTGGTGGTAAATAGCTGCCCGGTCCACCCTTATGACAGCTTCTCCTTTCTAAAAGTGCCCAGTTAAAGAGCATCAAATCCCCACTCGCTAAACCCACACAAGCCCAGCCTTCATTAGCATAGCTAACAAACTCCCTGAAAGAGCAACAGTGGAAGGAGAGAACAATGGAAGTCTATTAAAGGGGCAGATAAGGGGGTGAGAGTCGGAGAGGAGGAGGGGGGAGAAGCTATTGTTCTGGTCTTATTTAGCCTTTGGTGTCACCCTGCAACTGTTGTCACTTCTAAGTTTAGCCGGACAGCCGAAGAGGACAGCGAAAAGGAGGAGGACGAGGGGAAGACGGAGAACAGAGGGAGGGTGAGCAGGGAAAGGTGGTATGAGGAAGAGGGGATGATGAAGGGTAGAGGATAAATTGAAAGCAAGAGGAAGATGGAAAGAATAAAGAATGGTTTATGTATAAAAGAAAAGAAAGGGATTGAAGACAGGAAGAGATGATGTAAAAGTACTGGAGCAAAGCTGTTTCAGTGATTTTACGTCAGTCTTGGAAAATTACTGCAGATTCCGTGACTGGTTTTTTGAATTTAATATTTTAAATGTCCCAAAATACTTAAAGAAATCAGAAATCATCTCCCAGAGGCCAAGAAAATAAGTCAAGTTCAGGTTTAACAGCAACATTTCACTGCAGATTGATTATTTTAGCAAATAATCTAAAAATAGGACACGGCTCAATTTGATCAACAGCTAATAAACAGAAGCAGCAATACAGACTGAAAAACCCTCTCATAACCTGCCTCATGACTTTGCAAATATCTGTCAAGGAAAGCACTTTGTGTTGCCATGGAGACACGTTAATGGTTTAAGCAAACATCAGATGTTTAAACAAAGTTACTACATCGTTCTAAGACCATATGACACTGACCCATCTAGGTGTGTTTTCACATTTACATGAGGCTTAATGTGCTTAACACCGCACCTTGAATTTATTATGTTTAGCTCTGGGTATTAGTCACTTGTTGGTTGGTTCTGATGGAAGCTTTCTTTAAGAAGAAAAAGAGTTTCACAATAAAGTAAAACTGCACTCATACAAACTTCCATGCGTTCTTTACATTGGCAAGGTCATTGTGCATGACCTCCGCTAGAGGGCAACAGAGAGTCCAGAGTTTCTGAGAACAACAAATACAGTATATCCATGGTGGAGTGGGCTGTGATAGTGTACCTGTTGGTTCAGAGGCAAAAGTGTCTGTTTGTCCCTGTGCCTGGGTGAAGTAACCTCATGTGGTGGCTTACCAACTCGTAAAGTCTCTCCTCAAAAAGTTGTTGATATTTCTTCCTCTTGCTGGTCGTATTTCTTCAAATATTTGCTACACTGCCTCCCCATGATTTACGGTGGTAGTGCTCCTTTTCATCTGTTTCTTCCATATCCGTTAGCTTATAGAAGACGTGCATCGGAACGTAGGAAATTAACGCAAAGTGCAGACAGTGGGCGATACACATTGAACCATCAACATTCGTTACTGATAAATTCAGTTCACATGTCAAAGTGGAGGAGATGTAGTTTAAGAGCAACTTGGGTTCAAGTCACCATCTGAAGGGCTAGAACCAGGTTTAAGCCCGAGACCTGTCCTGACATGAACTCCTCTGCAGTGATGCCTCTCTTCACAAGCTCTACTGTAGTCAAGACACATATAAGAGATTTTTTTAGGTGAATGTAGGTGTTTGTTTGTTTTTGTGTGTGTGTGTGTTTGTGTTTGTGTGTACTGAGGAAACAGAAACAGCAGTGTCAGTGTTTGAAAGGCATGAGAGCGAACTAGACTACAAACACGGGGCCAAAGGAGCCAAGAGATGTGACGAGCCAAGACCTGAGGAGAAAGAAAGAAACAGGGAGACAGAGGTGGGAAGAGGGAGACAGATTAGCTCAGCTGTCTGCTCATAAAGCGGCTGGAGGGTGAGGCGCTAAGCCCTCCAGTGAAAGCAGAGCTTAGATGGGTGACACAGGGCACTGGACCCCACTCTGCCCACAGTGGCCTACAGCGTCGGGCCAGAGCCAAAGCAAAGACACATGGATAAACAGTGGGAGATGAGGCTCCGCGCCTGCAAACCCCACATGGGCTAAGACGGCCAAACAGGCGAGCAGGCAGGCAGGCGTCACATTCCCCCCCAGCCAGGAGTGGAGACAGGGGGGTTAAGGCTTAAAGCTTGGCTCCCTAACTGGCCGACCAGGGACAAGGCAGGATGGTAGACGTTGCCTCATTCAAGTCAGTCAGTTCATCAGAAAGTGTGGATTTACTGTACAGTATAGAGCCTGGATTCAGCTCAGGGGAATATAGGGACAATTACACATGGTCTTGGCGTGAACTCCGTCCTAAAGCTCAGCCCAGAATGATCACGTACTCCGTCCTCGCTCCCTCCGCTGAATGCAAACACACAGCCCCGTCCATCTCTCATGCCGTGTCCCGCAGATGACCCCTAGTTAACACAGCAGCCTGTGTATGGCCTGCGATGACAAGGTCACGGCTATGGATCGAGGAGTCCTCAGCCCGCGACCACGACAAGACTGAAAGCAGCAACGGTCTTTAACGATACTGGATTTCACATCCACATCCACAAGGGATTACACATCCCTTGTGCACGACCTCGTGGCAGAGAGGCATTAGCAGCTGCCATTTTATGAGGTCCTCAATGTGACAAAGTACTGCATCCATCAAAGTCAGGCCACAACTATGAGCATAAGTATGACCACCGGTTCTACATAGAGTGTTGTCTAAACTGTCACAATGCTTATGTAGTCCAATTCTTGAAGGGGCTCGAGATACAGATACATTGTGAGATTTTAAAGGTTTCCTATGTGATTAATTCTATGGCGGTAGCGGAGGTAAACGCCTTCAAAGGTTGCTCTCACACACAACAGATTTCGAGTGATAGGAACACAGACGAGAGTGAGAGACAGGTTCTTGAGTGAGAAACGGAACTGAATTGCATGGGGATAGTATGAAGTCTGACTTTCTGAGTGGACAATAAAACCTATGGACGATCAATCAATAGCATGAACAAGCACACAGCAATTAGCGCTGTTAACAGTGCTGCACACAGCTATAAAATGTGGCAACAGTGCAATACACTAAGTTAGAGATCTATTATGTTATTATAAGAGGTGTAAAAAAATGTTTTAGTTAATTATGACACTGTGGTGGTAAAAATTATAATACAGCAGACCACCACAGTCTAAATAGTCTAGATCAGTCTTTTACTTTGCTCATGTAGATCAAGCCATTCAACACCTCATTCCCTAAGAAAACTTATTGTTAAAAAAATACATGGAGAATAAACCTAGAAAACAAAAAAACATTACAAATCAATTATCAATTAACATCTACACCTACCTTGAACTGTGCAAAGCTTCAATGCACCACACTCTATTGTCTTTAACTTAATGGCTGAATCTGTACACTGTGATGCCCCCTGTTGAAGGACTATGGTCCCACGTCTGTTAATCATGTTTACTTTTGTTTACAGAGACATTTACTGGATTTTATTTGACATGTAGCATCTCAAGCTCCTACAGGGCAGTAAAGCAGATGTCTTTTTTTACAGTGCACTTAATCTAGTGTTGCAGCTGCTGATAATTGTTGTCCATTATCAACCTACAGGTGCTACCATCTTTACATTTAAATGTGGGGAGGTATAACTTATTTGAACGTTTGTTTTATTATTGTATTATTTAAGGGCTCAAATTTTATTTATGCAATTCATACTCTGTTTATTATAAGTGTAATTTTTTTGTTTAAGTTGTCCATGTTTGGAACAGTTCGAACATCCTAATCAACTTTGTTTTATTATTGTATCAACTTTGTTGTTACAAGAATAAAGTATTTTCCTGATTAAATCAACAAGTCGTTAGGTCTATTGAATTTCAAAAAGTAGTGGAAATGTTAAAGGCCATGGTGAAGTCTTGATTATCTAACTTCAACTAACTGGCAGGAAGCAACAATAGTTTCAAATTTGATCTCATGAAAATGAACAATTATAAAACCAATTTATTGATGAATAAAATAGTGGCTGGTTTTTACCCTATAAAGTAAAAATGAAAAAGATAAACAGGAACAAATATGTTTGACTTTACATTTGCAACAGCTGACGTCAGTCCACTTCACTGGAATTACTTTGAATCCAAGTATGCAAAGATACTCTCTTCCCTATATACAACAGTGACACACAACATGCTCACAGCGGTGCCTTTCTGCTTGAATAGAAGCTGAACTAATTGATTATGGAAAAATTGCTAATTGATTTTCTTCCAATCAACTAATTTCCCTACTTCTAGCTGTTAAAAAGAGCAGTCAAACTCAAGAACATAGCAGCGTATTCTGAACCTCTACAGTTTGTTGTTTATGCTCATTTAAATTTCAGTTTGCAAATCATAAATCAAAAGAGAACTCACATTATATCTCAGACCAAACAGGTCAGGTCTACCATATCTATTTAACAACAATGTCTGGTCTCTTTTCTGTCCTGTCTCTTATTCTGTTGATTCCCCCTAACAGGGTTTCCTTGAGAACTAAATCTACTTAGGATTTATTGTTTCTTATTATTTCTCATCATTGGAAATTATAATCCGTTCACCTAATCCCCCTCTCCCTCCCTCTCTTTCAGATCATATTCATCAAGATCATCCCCTCTGACAAAGCAAGAAATCAGTACAGTGGGTAGGTCTAAAGAGATCCCGTCCTGGAACAGGGGGGTTTCTTCCAAATCAAATCAGGTTCCTCTGGTGTAATCAAGACGAGTCGCCAAAGACGAGGACATAATCTCCCAGGGACATGACTCCCTTGCTTGCACATTATTAAAAAATGAGGAGGAACAAATCTTTAGATTGAGAGAACGGGGAAAAAAATGGAATTATAATAAATCGGGGTTGGAAACTGGGGCAAGGTTGGATAAAGCCTTCAGATACAGATGAGGGACAAATCTTCACAGTGGTATGTGCTTGTGCGAGTGTGTTTGTGTGTGTGTGCGTGCCTACCTAAAAGAGAGAGAGTGAAGGTGTGCAGGCGTGTAATGTGTTTGCATGGTTGCTTATGAAATATTTCAATTTACTCAAGATCAAGTCCCTGACCTGAGCTCCCCCTCACTACCTCTGTATTGAACTCACTCAGTTGTCAAATAATCTGTTGCTATCTAAGGTGACAGTGATGATTTTGAGGGTGTACTTACAAATAACACCCACATGATGGCACAATATGACAAAACTGGACAGTGACCAACTTGAGAGCTCCTATTAAACTGTCAGGACCGCATCCTCATAATAGATTAACTATTGTTTAATAAAGAGTAAAGAGAAAATATAATCGAAGCCAGTGTTGCAGCAGTTGAAAACTACAGTAACAGTTGAATTTAAAGCAGTTTTAATTCGCCACAGTGCAGATCAACTTCAAGAGAGTAGATCTTGGCTTTGCATAAAATTATATAAAATAATAATATATTGATATAATATAAATATATATAAAAATATGAATGGTACAAAGTTTGAGTATGTGAAGCTCCATTTTCACCACCAGGTGGAATCATTGAACTGCAGCTAAAAGTTCCAACAGTAACATGACAACCTCTTGGCTGTTAATACAGTATAAATGTTGGTATGTGGTTTATATATGTATAAAATACATATTAAAAAAAGGTTTGACATAATTAAAGTGAAGGCTCATTTTTTGCAAACTCTGCTGTCCACTTTCCAATAAAGCTATACAGAGTGTATGGAAGCCTTCTTAATGCACTGCAATGCCTTAAAACATCAACAACAACCGTAGCTGTTGTTGTTTTTAGACGAACCAGTGTGTTTGGATTCTGTGGTGCTTTCTGTGGGGCTGGAAAGTGTCACAACACCTCTGTGACAGCTCATTGTCTATTTAAAGTGAAGGGAGTGTGAGCTGATATGGAGCAAAGCATCAGTCAGCTCATGTACAGTATGTTCATCCTCCCATTCAAACTGATTTTCATTGGTCCTGACAACCAGTCGGGCCAATCACAACCATCGATGCCCATCAATGATTAAGATTAAGATGCATTTATTTGTCCCAAACACATGCACAGACATGCACACTCATGCAGGTAGGGAAATTGAACCTCTGCTTTTGACCCATCTGGTGCAGGACACACAGAGCATTGAGTGACCATGTACGGCGCCCGGGGAGCAGATGTTGGGGGAGTAAGGTGCCTTGCTCAGGGGCACTAGACAGGGTAGGGAGAATCCTCTTGGATTTTTGGACAGATCAATCCAGGTTCGTCTTTTTGTTGTTTCTCCGTGGAGTCGAACCAGAGACGAACCAGAGACCTTCTCTGCCCATAGTCCAAGTTTCTGCCACTAGACCACCCCCTCTCCTTACAGATGCCTCTGTCAGTTCCAGTGATGGTGGTGGCTTGCTCTCCACAGTGAACGTGTGTGGCTTTAACACACTTTAATAATCTCACTTTGATTCTCAGCTAACGTGTGCTGCTGCAGTGTGTTATGGAAAGTGATGGGGCTGACACAGGGCCAGAGTGGGACTCTGATGTTATATAAAATGTTATTTTGCACAGCTTTTTTTATTCACGTTGTATTTTTCTAGAATATATATGTGGGCTACATACATACACATACATAAGCACTGTTATGTGTTCAAGTGTTTTATCAAATGTGTGCAAATGAATTAACTGCTAACAATACAACCACCAACCATGAATGGATATAAAAGTATCAACAACTTTGTTAATCACAGCAAAACTTTGTAAGGACACCATCATTGTGCAAAGGTGTATTCTACACAATGTAATAGTTATAGTTTTCAGAACAAGCCTGTACCACGGATGTGTTGTGATGTGTTGGGATAACCAATCCTACCTGTGCCCTCAAGAGTCACGGGTTCATCATGGCGGTTGTTTGGTTCTCCATCTTCTTCACCACCGGAACACGACACCGGTCCCCTGGGTGCTGCTGCCATGAACAACAAGGTGTCTCCCACTCAGGTAATGTCGCGACACAACGTTTAGCATTAGCAAAACATTCGTATAGTAAAGCTTCCGTTACCCGAGACCAGCATACACACCTGTCTCATTGGCTCAACTTCTAATCTTCTTGTCGTAAACACATTTCATGAAACGTTTCTTTTTCAATTGTGTCCACGTCAGTTCCGCTCTTCTCTCCTTATCCTTTTATTAATCTTCTGTTTGTTTTTTATAATTATTTTCTTAATCGTGTCTTTTTGTCGCCACCTGTCGCCCCTGTCCGTGACGTCCTACGTCAACACGTCAGGGAGTTCAGGGGTCACGTGATGCGTGAGTCGTGGTCCTCAAGTGAGACTCTACTGGTAAACAAATACAAGAAAAAGAAAGTTAGCTAAAAGTCGTCACTTATAACATAATTGGGTTCAATGACCAAAAACCACAAATAGCCACAGGGAAAACGGTCCCCTGCCATGTGTAAGATAAGATAAGATAAGATAAGATAAGAGTCCCACAATAGGGACATTTGCAATATTACCGCAGCAAGAGTATGGTATAAGAATGGTATAAACTAATATATACAGTGTAAAAACCACAAAAAAAAGATAAGGCGTGTGGAAATATGTATATCTTTATGACTATACTTGCCACAAGAAGTTTTAATATATCTTATACTGAATAACTTCCTTGCAGCTGCGCCTTTTGGATGCTACTATGAACTATTATTGGGGAGGGTTCCGCCTGTTGAGTTGGGGGGGCCACATCCCACTTCTTGCTTCTTCGGAGTGAGGGGTCATTCCGGCGTGAAGACGAACTGGAGACAAGACACGATGACGGGCAGCATCGAGGGACTCGAGAGGTTCGAGAGTCCGGGGAAAGGACGAGGTCTGCGCGTGTCCAGAGCCTTTAAGGCTGGAGAGCTCCTGTTCTCCAGCCCCGCGTACTCCTACGTGCTGACAGCGAAGGAGAGAGGCTGCTACTGCGAGTTCTGCTTCAACAGGTAATCATCGGTTTATTTTCTGTTCGCTGTGGGATTTAATAACTCGTTTCATTTCATTTCTGCACTTGATAAAGTTCATAAAGACCCTGCACCAGATGCAACTTCATGATGATGACGTGTAACCTGTGGGAGCACATCCACAAAAAACTTCCATTAGATTTCTAGTTCTGAAAGCATTGATGATTTAAAAAAGTATTAAACTGCAAACCTGTGGTTCTCTGTTTTACCAAACCCATTCATTAGTGACTTAATGATCGCTGTCACATTCAGCACCACATGGGCTCTTTGGCATGAAAGTGTCACTCCACAGAATCTATTTCGGTCTGTGTGGCTCGTCTTTCTCAATGGCGGTTTCTATATATCGTCTTTCACCTGTCTCTATACCTCCCTGTCAGAAAAGGAAGGATGGCCGATGAGAAAGAGATTCTGTTTCCTGAATCATGATTGCATAACACAGTCTCGATCAACGGCAGCTGTAGTTGGGATCAATGAAGGGGCTGTACCTTGTCATAATATCACAATGCTAATCTCTTTTGCAGACGAACAAGTTTATAATACTTAAAGCAGACTATTTTTTATGTGATTGGGCTCTTGGGTGAATCGTAAGTTACTTAATCATAAATACAGGTGCGTATATTCTCCTGAGATCAATTCAAAACCATTACATGTCTTTTCTCTGCACATCTTCATGTATGTGTATTAATTAGCCTCTTTCTTAGGGACAGAGTTTGGATTAAGTTAATTTAACTTAATCTTACTCCTCAATAAATGCATTAGAACCAGACCATGTCAATGTCCTGAACACATTTCCAACACAAACATGAATTATGGAGACGCATTCAGTTGGCTGTGAGTTTCATGAACCATCTGTTGAGACTTTTCTCTTCCTAGTATGATATAAGATCGTCTGATTGTGTGTTGATTTGTTCAGAGTGAATTAAATCTGTTACACGGCTTGCTTTGACCCAACACTTAACAAGGAAGGCAGTAATTTCACACCCTAGAATAACACATGCACCCAGTCCTTGGTGAGATGCCCAAAGTTACACAGGCCAGCGTCAACTCACTTTTATCTTAAATGAATAAACTTGGTAAAAGCTGTAACTCCAGGCAGAATTTACATCAGGTCATGTTTTCCCATGTTTACACTCTCATGTTTTCCCACCACAAACCCTGAACACAGAGCAGCTTGTCTGGCCTTTGGTTTTAAGTGTCTCCAAAATGGCATCAGTGGACATTCGGACTGCTTTACTTTTTTTCAGTGTGGTGCAGAGACAGGTGGTCCGAGCTACGGCCAGCTCTATTAATACCACAGAATGTTTTAAAGCCCTTCATTGCTATCGGTTATGACAGGGCACCAGCAACTGCTCCTTCTAGTCTCAGAGACGGAGTTTTACGTCTATATACTCAGACACTGAGGCAAAAAGGTACCCACAAGATTGAGCTCTGATTTATTGGGAGTGGTCTGTGGTATGGAAGTTGACATCCAATGGGCTCTGAAGCCTGGGTCGTTTCTATGTGTGTACAGGGATGGCTGAGAATCTTTAAGTAACTTTTCTTATGATGTGCTGCTTGTCAACCACAATATCATCGACTCTCCTTATTGTCATTTGTAGAAAAAACGGATTGGCAAAATGTGGGAAGTGCAGGAAAGCCTTCTACTGCAATGTGAAATGCCAGGTAAGTAACACTCCAACAACCAGGAGAGTGACTGCAATGTGAAGACTCATGTGTGGATGCTCAAAGGGCAACAGTGGCCCTATCAACCATATATTGATATTTACATGTGTGTAGAAGGGGGACTGGGCCATGCACAAGCTCGAGTGCTCAGCAATGAATGCATTCGGAGAGAACTGGTGCCCATCAGAGACGTCCCGCCTGGTGGCTCGGATCCTTGCAAAGAAGGTTGAAGACACACAAAAATATCCTGTGTGAGAGCTTTCTGGCACAAACTGTACCATCGTTAACTGTGCTTATTTCCACGGGTTTCCACAGAAAACACAGAAAGAGAGATGTTTGTCTGAGAAGATCCTGCTAATAGAAGATGTGCAATCACGTGAGTATTAACTTTAACAACACAGAAAATCATCCAATCCTCATTTTTGTCCTTACAGAAACAAACTAATTTTGTCCAAATTTATCAAGTGTAACACAGTGCTGGATAACTGAAGTACAATGATACGGTGTCTTGTATTACAAGCTAGGAACTTGACATACACACACACTCTGGCAGGTAGTAGCAGTCACAGCGACAATGTGGCCTTGGCATAGTGAGACAAATAAAGGAAGGAGAGCTGTTTATCCCTGTATGGTTAAAGTTGTTGGAGCTTATCGGTGTGGAGGTGAGGAAAGACTCTTATCCAGCAAAGACCTTCGGAGGAAGTGAATTTGATCTACCGCCTGTCACTCTGTCATGAAGCATGGATGCTGCTCAAGTTGTTAATGGAGATTCAAATCCAGACACAAATCAGATTACCACCGTAAGAGCAATGCAGTCTAACTTAAGACGTCCAGTCACATTGAACATTCATATTTAACATGTGAAGAGAGTGATACCGAAATCTTATCTGTAGACTGTATATAAAGATGGACGACGCATCTCTCCTTCCTTCAAAATATCCTGGATACTATAGCGCTGTCATCTTGAGCTATTGATGTCATTTGGAGGCAGAATCTGAAAAGTATTGATGATTGAAACACATGCTCGACCAATCGCAAGTCAGTCTTAGCTGTCAATCATGACATTTAAAGAAAAAACGAATTAAAACCAAACTAAACATAACAATTTGCCCTGTACTTAATGTGTATTTTGTGATTCAGCCTATGTCCCATCAACTAACATGGAGAAGGTTGGGTTTGTGTCCAGTTCTGAGGACAGCCACTAGGGGCCCATCGAAATGATTTGGCTTCACTTTTGGGGAGCTGACCTGTCGTCTATGTTGGACATCAAAAGCTGAAATTTTGAAAATATTACCTCGCTAATTTAAAATGCCACAAAAGACAAACGTCAACTGTCAGTACTTGCATCTAATACAATACAAATAAAATGTTAACTCTTTCTGTAACAGACGTGGAGGATGTAGATAACGAGAAAAGAGAGATGACAGAGTCAGACATCGCCGGACTGTATCGTTTTTTCTCCAAGCACTTGGACTTTCCTGACCACAAAGAGCTGCTCACGTTGTTCTCCCAGGTACTACACACCATGACAATGTGTGAGTCTCTGTGAAACATTCAAAAGATGATGAACAAGTACATGAACAGTGTTTCTTTCTGTGTCCTTTATTCAACAGGTCGCTTGTAATGGTTTCACAATAGAGGACGATGAACTATCCCACTTGGGAACAGCAATCTACCCAGAGTAAGAGCACAAACTCTCATGCAACTGTATGTTCCTTACACTATCTCTGCTCGAGGTTTTGTTTTATTTCAAATTGATTTCATAGTTTAGCGATTTAGATGGTTTGCACCAGTTCTCAAAGGCTGCCCGGGGCTGACTGACACTCAGAGGATGCCTATTGGACTGTACTAGCTGTCAATCACACGGTATCTATGCAACAATGCATACCATGATTCATTCTTTATTTGACTCTACGTGGGACCATCAATTACCAATCAAGACTCATTGTCTCTTGAAAAAGACTTGAAACCAGCAATTAAGACCATAATCTACCTAGGGATATATTTACTGGTGTAATAAGTCAAGTTCAGAGTAGGGTCATTTTCTGTGGAGCCGCTCTCTGCTGATCATTCAGGAGAACACATGTTTCAGGCAATTCCACACTGGCTTCTCTTTCTGGATCCTGAGTCAACATCCATTTTTGTATACAGTTTATATCTTGATCCTCACCACCACCAAGATCCCACTTTTAGGAGCAGCAGAAACTCACAAAATGCACCTTAAGTGTTGCAGATGCATTCGATAGCCGAAATACAAAGAACTTGTTTTTCCCATATAGTTCTGGCACATGGACACTACTTGGAAATCTTGGAAATGTTCAGTCATCCAAAGCCCAGACAAGAACACTTTTCTCCTCCAGTTGGTCTTTGGTGGTATAATCCCAGCTCCCTGCTGGGGCTGAGAGAAGGTGAATTTGCCCTCTCAGCTCCTTGTTGAGCTATTTCCAGCCAACCACCCAGGTAACAGCAAGGTCGCTGACATATCTCAGGGACACTCAAGGCCCCTCTGTAGGCACAGTGGTAGCCTGGTAAACAAAGTGGTTATGTCACAGTTTTATCATTGTTCTGAGCAATAATACGTCTCTTTGCTGCCACCTCATCCATTTTAAGGACGGGGACGTAGAGAGTGGTGTCTTTAACTCTAATCTGTCTCTTTCTCTCCGTATCTGTTTGTCTCTACCCACAGTGTGGCCCTGATCAACCACAGCTGTCTTCACAGTGTCATCGTGACATACAAGGGGACGTCAGCTGAGATTCGGGCCGTGCGGGACATGAAGCCTGGAGACGAAGTGAGGAAAGGGGACAGCTGCCCTGAGAGGGGGTTGGGTCCTCTCATGTTGTCTGTGGAGGAGGGCGCCATGTTACTTACAAGCTGGATGAGTGTGTGAAACATTAGATAATTACATTACAGACCGTGAGCTTGATTTGATTTGATACAGCAGCTTCATCAGAGCATAGCGAGAAGATCCAATGAGTCATGTTTAAAGAACATAAGATACAGAGCAGCTATTTGATAATGTCCATATACTCTGGAGCTGACCAGCAATTTGTCCATAACACACAAGTAATACAGGAGGTTGGTGGAGATAGAATTAAACATGTCTTCTCTTTAGGGACAGCCAAAAAAGGTTATCAATCAGCACATTATTAACTCCACGATATGTTTATAATACATACAGGAAACAATAATTCCAAGGTTTGAAAATAGAGAGTTGGGGTTTTATGTGCAAGAAAATGTCTCTGCTGAGTGACATACTGGAATTAATTTGCTATCAAACTTGAGTAGTGTATCCCCTAAAATGTTGAACTATTACTTTGAAAAGCTTTTTCTAATTAAGAATAATGTTAAATAGGAGGCTGGTGGGGTTATTTTCAGCCGTGACCTTTAACCTGCAGGTTAACAGCTATCAGGCAGCTAATTGAGACATTCAAACAAGAGGACATAATCAGGAATGGACAGCGAGCATTGTGTGGGGATCCTCATGTGCTGTGTTTTCATGTGATGTCTCCACCTGCAGGTGCTCATCAGCTACATAGACCTCCTCTACCCAACAGACGACCGCAACAGCCGACTGAGAGAGTCCTACTATTTCACCTGTGACTGCCAGGAATGTAAAACTCAGTCCAAAGTAAGGCCCAGTACAAATGAGCTCCTGAGAACCAACACGTCGTGCTTTGTTTTTTAACTAAGCTCCGGCTCTGTTTTCACTCTCAGGACAAGAAGAAGTTGAAAGTACGTAAGCGGAGCGACCCCATCGAGCCAGAGGTCATCAGCAACATGGTGCGATACGCCAGGAAATCCATCAGAGAGTTCAGAGCCTTCAAACACGTTAAATATATCCTTTTAAATGATAAATCAATAACATGCTCGGTTGTGTGTGACTGCACGTTTGTTATACTTTATTATAGGAGTGCCAGAGTTAACCCAAACTACGAATGTGCTCGTATAATGTTACTTACAGCAGTCTAACAATGTATACAAATGTTATGGAGAATAACAAAGAATAGTGCACATACAAAGGCAAACAAACAAAAACAAAAACAACTTTTAGAGCGAAATTATTTTATATTATTTAGTTTTGATCCATGGAATTAATCAATTTATACAAGTTCTTGATTTTTGATTTTTATAGATTATTGTTTCAATTTCTAGAATCACCTTTTTATTATGAACCCTGTGCGTCTGTAAATCTTACCAACATTCATTTTTTTTATTAATTTACTTAAGAGGCTAATAGGTGTTAAACTTCCTTTTGCCTCCACTCACACTCTATTATGTGCTTTAGTACCACAGGTTATAAGTAATGAGTGTTTTTATAAATAATAATTCAAGATAAAGTTGCGCTTTACTCACATATTCACTCATCGTGGACTTTAGTGTTCAGCAGAGTAGTTTCCCAAACTCTAAATTATCTGATTGTAGAGCAGCGGCTGTGTCCTGAGCGTGTGTTGATGCAGCCTTGACTCGATGGCACCTCCTAGTGAGCTGCTGGAGATGTGTGAGCAGACCCTGGATAAGATGGGGTCCGTCTTTGATGACAGCAACGTCTACATGCTCCACATGATGTACCAGGCCATGGGCGTCTGTCTCTACATGGGAGACCCAGACGGAGCCATCAGATACGGCGAGAAGATTGTCAAACCTTACAAGTAAGAATCCAACATACTTTCTGCCCGGAATATTTTTTGTAGTTTCTAAAGAGTGTATTAAATCTAATGTATTATTATTATTAATTTAAGTCAGTTTTGACAATACCTGAATAATTTTAATGAGTTTTCTCCTTCATCCATTACTATGATTACAATGAACAGGAATAAGATACAGCTTTACAAGAGGAAAGCCTGGTTTGTCATGTGATATCTGCACTATAAGATTCTTTGCTAAAGTTTTTTTATATTATCAAATAAACACATTTGAGATGTATTCTTTGTGTTTGAGTAAAATATCTTGAACTCTGCCCCCTGCAGGCAGCTGTATCCCCCCTACTCCTTGAACGTGTCCTCCATGTACCTGAAGCTGGGCCGACTGTACATGGGGATGGAGAAGCCCTCGTTGGGCATCAGCTTTCTCAATAAGGTCATTGCACTCTTACATGATATATACATATAAATATACTCTCATACCACATCCACTGGCTACAGATGACTCTTAATAAATTACTCCACTGGGAAAGTAATAAACAATAATCGTCAGCGTCAGGGTATCATTTGAAATCTTACTCTGACACTTGTGCTGGTACGAGACCTGATCTTTGGTACTTATAACCAAAACTTTTAATATCTCACTTAGAGGAAAGTAAATGTGTTTTTAATTTAGTAAAAGAAGCTGGTTTGTTAAATGTTAAACATTGTTACTGCTATGTATTTTTTAAAGACCTACTTATCTGGTTGAGTAATTAAGAATGGCTTCTGATAGTCAGTGCTACAGACACATTTTAGTGTGTACTAGAAAAGTGATTAATCGCCACCAAATCTCTATATTTAATGTACATGTTTAATGCTATAAATGATTTTTGTGTGCCCACAGGCAATGGCCATAATGGAGGTGGCTCACGGGAAAGATCACTTGTACTTGGCAGAGTTGCGCAATGAGATTAAACAAAAATGAAGAGAGAGGATAGAAATGACGGGACGTGGCTTATTCCTATGGACTGAATACACTCCTTCATCCAGGAGCTTTACAGAAGTGTTCTACTCTTTCTGTTCCTGGATAAAAGACGAGAAGGCGTCCATGTTTTTACGGAAAGATTCATCTATGGATTTTCGTTCCCTCGTCAGTGTTGCGTATGTTGCAATATGAGTTGTGTGCGGAACTTTTGTAAAATGGGAAGCTAAGAAATAAGCTGTCATCATAGGACGTTTGAGAAGTTATTTTCCAGACTGTTGATGATTTCGTTTTTGTTATGTCTCGTGAATGACGCATCAGCTGGATCCTGTCATCCATCAGACTGGAGATATCTATGTGTTGGAATGTCGGGACAACTGCTGGGTCTGTTAAAGCTCCTCGACAGGGAGCTGGGATGGAGGACTGTGTTTGTATTGACATCTTCTGTGCTCTGTGTTAAATAATGTTTCCAGTACTGCTAGAGAAACCCTCTACAACACACACGGTAATACGAGGTAAAAGAAAATGAATAAAAAAATTCCTAAATAAACACATGTGTGGCCACAGTCTTAAAGAAAATAAGGCTTTATTGCATAATAAGCAAGTATGACAGCTTCATACATGTCAGGGGAGAGAAAAACAAAGGATTTGATGCACTGAAAACACATATACAAAACATATGTACACATACTTTGAAACGTATTTAGGAGTTTTTGCCAAAAGAAGAAAAGTTGAGGGGAGAAAAATTAAATATTAACAAACAGTGGAATACCTTGTGAGAAAAGAATACTGTCATAAAGAGAACTGAAGTGCAACAAAACACTTACACATGTCAAGATAGAGCTTATATGTATCTGAGAATATATACATTGAAATATAAAAATGCATGCATAGTTTATAATGTTGCGGTATTTTTGGGGTACCAAGTCAAAACAAAAAGGCGAAAAAAAAACTATATAAACACATTTGTAGAAATCTATTTCTCTCACGTGCCCATTATGTACAAAGTTATTTTGGACACGGCTGGCTTTGCATTACAATTCAGACAAATAAAATAAAAAGTAAATTTTATGTAGCGAGTAAAAAGAAATTGAAGGTGAGTCAATAAGCGGAGTTCAGATACGCAGTTAATCTATTGGGTTTGGATCAGATTAGAAGACACACAGTTGTGTCATTAAAGACATAAAACAAAACCCAAACATCAGTACTCTCCTGCTGAACCTTCACCAAAGAGTTCGGTAAAAGATTTGAAATGTTTAAATTGTTCTTTTGCCAAAATTCAAACTATAAAATACTGATTTAAAGATTTTATCTTTGGAGGTCAAATAAAATAAGGGAGTGAATTTACAGAATCCATCAAGGACCCACCAACAAGCCAGGCTCGTTTCATGTGTCAATAAGGCCTAATGATACAGTATCTGGTCAATGTAAGGACACAAGTATACAAATGGTCATATTTATAAATTATTTCCAATTAACTGGACAGCTTTTGAAATGATTTACGGTTAAAAAAAAAATGTGGCAAGCACTTGAAATTGTAAGAAGCAAATAATTGTTGAAATGTATTTTCTGTGTTTTTGCATATTAAGGTGGAATCTTATTAGAAATGTTCAAACAATTGAGAAGAAAAAAGGGACGAATCTTTCTGAGATTCACAAGAAAGGCTTTTAGAAAATTAGGACGAGAGATCTGACATAACTGTCGATGCTCTGTTCAATGGCAAAGGTGACATGGATAGTGATAGAAATAAATTAGAAAAAAACATTTGTTACAATGTTGAAGTAAATATTTGCTGTATTAATCAATACTCTGTTATTTTAGAACTGTGATTTAAAGGATATGTTTTGTTTGGCAAACCTTTTCTGAGTATACCAAGAGTTTAGTAATAATACTGCTGCCACCTACTGTTCATGCAGCGTAATGCCATTTCTAATAATGGCTCAAAGAAGATTGTGAAAAGTAGCCGGCGGGTGAACTATCCAAACTGTTATTGATTTTTGATTGATTTCTCAAGGTATTTCTCCAGAGACACACACATTCACGTCTGCAGCAGAGACAAGTCGCTCTTTCACCTGACCCGCACGGAGAAAAAGCACAAACATGCTCCACACGCAAAGATCAGGTCCGAGATTAAATCCCAGGGGATAAAAGAATGAAATGTGAAAACACACTGATCAGGAGGAATCGGTTTTTGAAACAGGCCGACACACGTCCTCTCCCCCTCCTGAGGTGAGCTTGTACCCAAATCTACACCTTTCCATAACCTTCAACTGCCAAGTAGAAACCTCAAGGTGAAGGTGGAGTCGCTTCTACCTGCGTCTGGTCCCACCGAGGCCACATCAGCTGTATCGGTCCTCAGGCTTGAGTTTAGTACCCCTGTCGTCATCTGCCACATCGTATAGGGTCAAAGGTTGTGAGCCCCTGATCAGATGAGCCGGGAATTCTTGAGGAACTGGATGAGGACCTGGTAGACGAACTTGTACTGGGAGATGGTCTGAACCATCAGCATCCGCTGATGCCTGAGCTCCGACAACATGTGGGGAACCTCCATTGGCTGATGTGAGAGGAGGAAGAGAAAACAGAGAGCGATTGAATAACGAGAACTATACAAAGAAAAAAGAAGAAAAGAGAGAAAAAAGGGTGTGTAGTGTAAAACGTATTCTAGACAGTAAAGTAAAGAAAGATGTCTCTGAACCAAACTTAAACTGGACTAGAATCCCAACCGGAGACTTGAATTCTGACTTGAATCCCTGACTGTGACCCCCCCCCTCTGCCCACGCACCTCGTTGTGCTCCAGGCAGCTGATCATGAGCTCGGTGAGGATGACCACGCCGGTACGTCCCACCCCGGCACTGCAGTGCACCACCACAGGAGGGTTGAGGCTCTTTGAGGTGTCCAGCATGGAGTTGGTGTGTCTCCTTACAGACTGGATCTCCTCCAGGTACGCTGCAGGAAAGAAGACGGAGACAAAGGTAAGACGTGAGAGGGAATATGAATATAGCAGTTTTTATAACTTGTGAATAGTCATATCATTTTTATTTTCTGAAGTCACAGTGTTTGTTTCATCTCTTCTTGTTGCTTCTTGAAAATTGATGATGAAAATGACAAAGTCCCACTCACAGAGAAATCCCACGACGTATTCAGGACAGCCCTGTTCAGGCCAGTCCGTGTACTGCAGGTGCCACACCGTCCTCTCCTGGCCAGACAGCAGGTGTTTGACCTTTAACCCCGTGGTGGCGTAGCAGCCCGAGTCCGTGCGGAACTTGGTGGTCACCTTGAACTTGCCATGTGTGGCTGAGTTGTGTTTGGAGCCCAGTTTGGGCCAGTAGCGGTGACTCTTGGACCGGCCGCCCTCCTGCACGGAGGACGAAGATTGATCGGTGATTGGATCAGGGAAAATAGACACCGTCGCACTCATCGTATTTCACACCCACAGACGAGCGGCAGCTGTCCGCATGCTGAAAATTATCCACTTGTGCGTGTGCCATTTGTGTGTGTGTACCTCTTCTGCAGTAACCATGGCGATGACGTTGACCCCTTGCTCCCAGACCATCTGCCAGAAGTCGGCACAGGTGTTGGCGAGCGGTCCCTGGGTGGCGATGTAGTGCCACTCCTCCCCTCTGATCATCACCTGGGAAAACACACACCCACAATCAATCACTGCACATGTGAAACACACGGCCTGCAGTGCAAACAAAATGCAAAGAGAGTCACAGTTTAGCCTGAGTAAGACATTTATTTAAAATTTTTAATATATTACATTAAAGACACCGACAATACTCTGATCCACCACTGGAGTGCAGCAGAAACCCCTCTTGTGTTTCTCTCCTTTTTCCCTCATTTATAAAACTATCAACTCCTCTTCTCTCACTTTCTTCAGTTTCTCCCTTATTGATAATCACTGAAACACGTCTCATCTCAGCGTCGTTACACCATGAGCATGTCCCTACAGCTGATTCCACCTTGGGACTGTAAACAAAGCATTAGGCGACTGATGGGGGGGGGGGGGGGGGTAAACAAGGCCTTTTGTTCTGTGGCAGCTACCTTAAATGACAGGAGCGGTGAATGTGTGTGTGTGTGTGTGTGTGTGTGTGGGGGGGGGTAAGAGGGTTACACCGTGATAGGCGGCGATTCAGTACGGCGATCGCACCATGGATCGCGATTAGGCATACACACGAAATGCAAACTCATGCATACGCACGAGTTTGTGCGTGCACACCATTTTGCGACTAAGAATGAATAGAGGGGCTAGTGAGAGCAGCTCAGGCTGACTTAAGAGGGTTTTGGAGTTTGGATCGCATTCTTTGGGAATTCCACGAGCTCTGTGAGCTTAAAGGCCTAAACAGCCTTCAATAGCGGCCTTTCATCCTTTTCCCTCCGAGCCTTTCCCCCCCGCTTAGAAATGACCACAACAAAGACCCGCAAGAGAGAGCTGAGTGTATCAAGTTTATACACTTTGTTTCACTTCATGTTGTGTGATGCGTGTGCAGCAGAGACTGTGATCAGCAGTCGAACACATGAATGTTATGAAGCAGTTGGTGACATTGTAAATAAAAAAAATTAAAAAATCAGTCTTTATGAATATTGTTCAATTTCACTACAATCTGACTATCCACTGTAATGTCAGTTTGTGTCGGACTGCACTCATTCACTTGAGTGTGTTTTGCAGCATGTGACTTCATATTTTGAATTTACGATTGTCTCATTTTAAATTCAGATAGAGATTTAGATAGTCCTGGTTTCCAAACAGTGGTATACTGTATGCTACCGAACCTCCCCACCCCTCATGGATGAATGCAAGTGTAAATGAGTCCTTTTTAGACTTTTTTGTACACATTAGACATTTGACCCCATTGAGCCCACCTTGATATGCGAGGCGTTAATGTAGCCTGTGTTGTTCTCCTTGTTGGGAACAAGCTCGACCCGATTCTCTTCGTAAGGAACCACATCACGGAAGCGGTTACGTTCCGTGTTCTCGGGCAGAGTGGCCGTGGCCAGGGCGCAGTTCGCCCTCTTCTTGGGCACCTGCTCGTACTCTGTGAAGACCCGCTCCTCTTCCAGCTTCAACTCCAAGGTCTTACACTGGAGAGACGGAGAGAAAGAGAAGAAGAAACCGAGAAGAAAGAGGAGGGGAGTGGGGTGTTAGTCATTGAATACCAAGTAACACATTATTCAGGGGGTTTCTCTTTCAGTCGCCCCTAAAGGGCTTTTATTCGTTTACATTCCACCACAGCTGAGAGACCATTCAGACCAGGAGGGTCCAGAAATCTCCTGAAAAAAATTATACAAACGCTTGTATAATGCATCGCCGCAGCTGTAAAAGAGCAGAATATGCAGTGGTGGAATATGAAGCCTGGTTGGGGGCTGTGTGTTTGTTAGGCCAGTCATGTTTGAGAGAGCAGCATCACTGTCTGTGCAGCGCTCGGGTCACATTCTTAACATACCAGCGGGACCAGAGGCGATAAGCACCACCATGCCACGCGTTCCACAGCCCACTTAGGGCTTGCCCCCGTTAGCTTAGCAACAGTCGGGACAAAGGCGGTTTTCATGTCTCTGCGCTCAAAAGGGAGGAAAACAGGCCAGAGCTTGAGAAGTAAATTCATTAAATAAATGTGTGAGAGTTGTATTTTGAAAAGGAACAGTCAAACTTGTTTGTCAACAGGTGAGAAATCTGCTGTTTAAAATGTCCTGTAGTGATGTGGACCTCCAGTAAAAAAAAAAGAACTGGTAAAAATTAGGGCTTGAAAGTTTTTGAGTTATTCTTCTTGAATGGAATGAATCCAGATTAGAAGTAGCTATGTATATCCAGTAGGATATTTTCCATCTGAATTGGTTTGTTTAAAAGTACAAAATAGGAAAACAATTACAATATAAGGTTTCAATTTGTGTTAGTAAAACAACTATTGCAAATAATACATTTTGTAAGATAGCACAAACAAAACAGAGGCTTGAAATGATTTCAGCGATTATTTTCAAAGTTACTTTCTGAAGCACAACTTCCAAAAGCACCACGCAGCAGCTTACCCGTTCGTCGGTAGAAGCCTTGGTGCCGTCCTCAGCTGGACTCTTGGGGGCCGGCATCCGAGCCACGTAGAGGCCGTTGAGGGCGGCCATCATCAGTGGTCGCTTCATGGAGTCCACGGACATCTTCTGCCTCTCCAGCGTCTTCAACAGAGAGGAGAACCCAGGCGTCACGGTTACAGGTACCGGCAGCATCGCAAGACTGACTGACCTGCCATGGCCTGAGTGAAGTGCGGCGCTCACGTGAATGTGCGTGTGGAGAAGTGGGTGGGGAGAGTTTGACGTGCATGTGCACGTGTGCATTACAATGTGTGTGTGTGTGTGTGTGTGTGTGTGTGTCCTGTTTGAAGGCTAAACCAGGCCGCACCAATCCCCTTGATTTCTGTTGAAAGGTGAAGCCCCGTCCTCTTTCTCACTGCCTCCAACTTTCCCTCCCATCCTTCCTTTGTCCTCTATAATTTTTCATTCTTTCATCCCTTCGTCTTTTCCTTCCTTCCTCCTCAGCCTTGTGTGTTTACACACTGTCCCTCTGTTACCCTGACTCGTTCCCCGTCTACCAAAGTCTGACCCAGATTGCAGAGTCCCCTCCTTGCTCTGAGGATTACCTCTCCTAATCCAAGATGCTATTAAACCTCCAGGACAGCTCCACCCTGCCCCTCTCCTCCACCTCCCTCACTCCCTGTTGGACAGTCACAACAACAGCTTGGGTGTCACCAGGAGTACCCTCTATATGTACATGAGAAAAACCACTTGGTAGGAATGAGAGATGTTAGCTGTGGAGTTTTGGATTGAGCAGAGAGGTTTATCGTAACCAGCAGTGAGACAGATGATTTGAACTTCTATCTGGATTGTGCTGCTGCATCAAATGTTTGCTCCTTTAACAAACCTACACAAGTGCACCAACCCAAAGAGTAATCTGAGGGATTTAAGAGGGTTTTAGCTGGTTGGGGAGACCGGGAGCCGAGTGCTACCCTCTCAGGTGCTGAACCCTGGATTACTGCTAATCAGGAGCCATGAAATTAGCAAGCAAACAACAGACTGCAACATTTAAGCGTAACAACAGTAGGTTGGGTTAATTTGACTATTTATCTTGATTCATTTGATATATATCTCTAGATTTGATATGTATTGATATGTATATTGTTTTCTGACAAATCCATTAACCATTTTATAAATAATAAATAACATAAATTGTTGAAATCCATGTTGGCACAAATTAAACTATGAATTTAGAGGTGTTCCAAATATTTGCAATTGTCGAATTAGCGAATGATAGTCTTACCCTCTGAGCGATTTCCCTCTCCACGATGCTGTCTTCCAGGGAGAACATCTCTGACACTGGCCTCTCTTTGACGGGCTCCTTCCTAACCCGCTCCTTCACACTGGTCAGGTCCGGCTCAGAGATGGATGGACCTAAAACAGCTCCGTTCACCCCACCCTGGTCCCCTCGGGTCAGTGTCCCACCAGCACCTGCAACACAGCCTCCTCCAGGACCACCACTGCCGCCGCCCTGGCTCGGCCCAGGTTTGTATGCTCGGCCCTGGGCATGGTTTGGGTCCATTGCTCCCTGGTTGCTCTGTGGTCCTTGATTGTGGTGGTGAGTGTGGTTGTGGGAGTGGTTGCGGATCTGAGCGTTGCTCGGAGTTCTGGGAGGACCCGGGTACTCTGGAGGGGGTTTGTTGGGCAGTTTGGCCAGAGCTGCCTGGAGCTGAGCGCTGATGTCCTCGTTCAGGCCTGGGATTTGAACGTCCAGCTCAGGCCTCTCTTCTTCCTCCTCCTCCTCTTCTTCGCTCTCACTACTATGTATAAGCATGGTAGCATTAGAAAGAGTCTTTTGATGCTGGTAGGCCACAGCTGCAGGTGGTGCCACAGCAGCCTCAGGTGCTTTCTGAGCAGGTAACTGCTTGGGCACCTCCTTTGTCTGTGGGGGTGGAGGCTGGGGCTGCTGTTGTGGGGTTTGGGGCTGGGGCATGGATTGGGGCTGAGGCGGCATCACATGTTCTCTGAGAGTATTCCTCCGATGAAGCGGAGCATTCATGCCTTTCATCACCAAGCCCTCCATCCCTCCTCCCCTCATGCTGCTGATCACCTCCATACTGTGTCTCTTGCCCAGGGTGGAGCGGTGCTTAGCAGCTGCAGTCAACGGTTCGCTGACCTCCTGAAGGGACTGGTGCACAACAGCTGAGCTGTCCGGCTGAAAGGTCTTGACTGACAGCTGCACCATGCGGGTGACCAGCTCCGGACTGCTTCCCCCGATGCAGCGGTGGCGGTGGCTGGCGAGGTCCGGTGTACTGGTGGCCGGGCGGAAAGAGCTGGAGGGGTAAGGTGGAGGAGGTCGCGACATGTGGTTTCTCAGCATGTTGGCAGTAGCTGCATAGCTTCCCGCATTGGTGCTCTGTTGTTTGGTGTTTGCCAACTCGGGTGTGCTGACAGTGTGAGAGATGGAGCTTCCTACACCGCCGCCTCCACCACCGTTGACACAGGGTGAGTGACAGGGGCCCTGGCTGCTGGCTGGCCCTCCCTGATGAGGCCCATGGGACACTGGCTTACTGTAGCTGATCTGCAAGATGGAGAAAAAGAACAGGAATTTAGACAAGAGCAAGAATCCCCCAAAAAATCTAAGAGTAGAACAATTTATTCAATCCAGCTCTACCTGTGGTGTGTAAGGTCCAGGGCTGGGCCCAAGGCCATGATAGGGACCCCTCTCCCTCATCTCTGGTTGGCTGTACACCAGAGCTTCAGGCTGGCGGTAAGCACAGGCATTACTGATGTTCAAACTGCGCAGCGACTGGCTGTGGAGATCGTGGTGCGCGGGGAGCATGCGCCGCTTCTGCCTCATGACGGCATCGTACTCAGGCGTGGGCCGGTAGGACGGCGCAATGATGGCGCTGTGGCGGTGGCTTGGGATGTAATCGGGGCGCATTAGCTCACTGCCGGGGATGCTGAGGTTGGAGGATATCGGCGAGGGCGGGACGAAGGTCTGGGAGTGGTTGAGGGAGCTCAGGCTGGGGCTGCTGTACATGCTTCCATTGGGCACGGTACCATTTCGGAAAGGATAGTCCGAGGGGCAGCGGTCCAAACTCGTTTCTGACTTGTAGTACGTGTCATCATGGAAGATGCTGTCTAAAAAGCACAGGAGAAAGGACGTGTGAATAAAAGCATCGTTGTTGATTTCTGGTTGCACAGAAGCACAAACTAACTTAGAAAGAATTCTGAATATTTCCTACCAGTGGGAACAGTACAGATTTGGACGATGTTCTTCCCACAATAATGAGGGAGACAGAGCATGTCTTTATTTGACAATGGAGCGTTCTCTCATCTCGCGTGAACAGTCTCAAGCCCACAAACCGGCAGGCGCACACAATCTCCGTCCACGCAGACAGTGTGTGATGCCTGAGGTCACACTCCGGAAATGATCTCACACCCTCGCATCGGAGCAACACCCAGAATGTTTGTTTTTTCCACACATGCTCTGTTTTTTACGGTCGGGCATGACAGAACGCTTTTCGGATTATGAGGCGGGCTGAGTGTGTGAACAAGTTAATGAAAGAGCGAGGTGTAAGTGAGGTCACTGCTCGGCACTACTAACGTTGCGCCTCTATTTGGTTGGGGCAATTGTTTGAAAAATGCAATTGGCCGTGAGTCACAAGCCGGATGGGAAGGGCACAATTAGCTCCATTGAGATGCTTTGGTTATTATGAGGGAGGCAGAAATCATAAATCCCAGTGTGGTTAAAGCAGTGGGCTGCAGGGGTGGAAACTTGCGCTAAATGTGTTTGTTGTTGTCACTGCCTATGTGTGAGTGTGTGTGTGTGTGTGTGGTTGTGTGTCTGTGTGAGTGTGTGCGTGTCTTTTACACATACCTTGCGAGCTCTGTGGGTCCTGATAATGCTCTCCATACTGGGAATGCATAGACTGGAAGTTACAGGACTGGGGCCGCGACTGAATGAAGAAACACATTTAATTCAACACGGTTAAGAATAGGTAATTAATTGCAATTCTCCGTATACATCAAGTTATATTTTTTATAATTATACACAGATGTCAAAACATACTCTAAATTAACTTAACTTTCTTTGCATTACTAAGCAAAGCCATTACTTTACCACAAGTCATTACCACAACAGGTGATAATGACTGACTCAGACCTCCTCTGAGGCTGTGGAGCTGTCAAACGCCGATGCCTGCCCTTCTCCAAACAGAGACATCTGAAGACTTGAGTGGACTGACTGAGCAGCTATTGTGCCACATTTAGCGTAGCCATTGTCTGGCCAGCGTGAAAGGAGACTCGCAAATCACTGCCTTCATTGTCGCACCGGAAATGAGCCCGAGCAACACCCTTGCAAACTTTCCAGCAACACCCACCACACCAGCAGAGCATGTTTAAAACCGAGGCTCCGCAGCACAATTAAGAGCTGGCCTGAGTGGGAGAGCGGGGTCAGATCTGTAAACCACGGCTGCTTCTGTCTTCCCTCTCTGTCTCCTGGTCTCATTTATACAGACCAGAGGGCAATAATAAGAATAAACAGGGCTGCGACAGAACACTGAGCAAAAACCAGTGACAATAAAAAGAGAAAATGCTTCTGACAGTACCAGAGAGAGGCGGTGGGTCCAGGTGGGTCTCCTCCGGATTGGTGCAGGTGAGTGAGTGGGCCTGCAGGGAAAGACAGATGATGAATCACAAAAGAAAAGCACAGTGAACTCTGCATTGTTACACAATCAGTTTTTTTGTGTTGCGTTTTTTTTTTACATAACCCTCAAAAGGTTGGTTAACTTGACTGGAAAATATAAAAGGCAGATAAAACCGGATTTAAATGTTTGTAGCGGCCTTCAGTCGGCCTCGAGACTCACTCCGCACAGATCTTGTTCTGTTTGTAGAATTTGTGTCTGGCCGTGAAGAGACGGGAGATGTACTTGGCCATTTCCATATCCTCCTGCAGATACAAACACACAGAAAGGAACACATTGATATGTCAAATTAAAGCAGTATTTATAGATGGTCGAGACCACATTTGCCCCTGTCGTTATCTCTGTGCAGGGATATCTGGGAATGCATTGTGGGAATGTGTGTGTTTCTTTTTGTTGCACTTCCCACTAGAAGCCTTCAAAGTGTATGTGTGTGTATGTGCTGAGACTAAAGTCAGACACAACACTCACCATGTGAAAAATGATGGTGTCGTCTTTGCTTGTTATCTCCACTGTGATGGCTGACTTGTTGTGCGCTATGGTACCAATGTCCTTCCACCTGTCGCACAAACACACGCACAATATTCACACAAGGGTGGAATTTTCCCACACACAATATTTAGTTTTCAAGTTCATTTAAATGTATCTTCACCACTCAATAAAACAAATCCATGAAATAGAGGAAGAAGAAGGGGGGACTTACTTGTGAAGCATGATGGATCTGCCGTTTCTGTGTTTGACAAACACCCCGATGAAGGAGACTCCGATGAAGATATCGTTGGTGTAGTTGTCCTGTGGGAGAGGAATGAATTCAAAGTCTTCTCACTGTCAACAAACTGGGTCCTCAGGAGATGTGCATGTGTACGTGTCAGTGAAAGAGGTGGTGGTGGGGGATTTCAATTATCTACCTTAGCAGCGTGGCTCTCCTGGCCAAAGCCATCCAGCTTCTCCACCTCTTTGATATACAGCAGCTCCGCTTGAGCGGCCTGCATTCGACTGGAAAGCAAAAACATATACAGGAATGTCAACGTCTCGGAATCTTTTCCTTGTGTACAAACTGGAGGAGATGATGCTGAGGTTACCAGTGAGTCTTGTGCTCCTCAGCAACTTTCTGGGTCCACTCCTCAAGCACCTCGTCTCCATTAGGCCAGTTCTAAGAGGAGGGAGACGGCAGCGGCAAGTGAGACGGAGAAGGACGAGGAGAAAGGAGAAGGAGAAGAAACAGGCGATGGGAGATAAGAACATGGCAAGGTGAGGGAAATGTTAGCTGTTGAGTATTAATGAGAAATTAAAACAATCCATAATTTACTCTCTTTCTCAAGCACCGTTTCAAACTGTTCGGCATAAAAGTGACTAAATGAACAAAAGAAAATTGTGTTTATTTAAAAAATGTTCTCACAAGGTGACAAGTGACAAAAGATGGTATTCAGGGCAATGCACACGCACACACACACACACGGGCACATTTACAACCCACTTTGACAGTGAAGATTTAAGGACTCACCACTGGGAAGAGCACGTACTCCCTGAGGAAGTCCTGAGACATGAACTGAGTGAAGTCTCCAAAGTCAGCTGAAAGTCACACAAACACAAACACACATTGAATATGGTGATATGATCTGAGACGTCTGCTCTGAGCGGAGACCCCGGAGTAGCACATTTTCCACATTACAGTGATGTTTATTTCAGCTTTGTTAAATAGTATAACACAGTGTCATCAGAAGCAACCTCCTTAACTAGCAAACTAATAAATCCCAGATTTGTTCCTCATTCCTTATAACTACTCTCATGTGAAGCATTACAAATAAAACTGCATTTCCATTTCACTCCTCCCGATAGGGCCTGTAAGCACATCCTAAGTACTGTTCTGCTGTTTGTCGGACAAGAGGAGGTGCAGCAGATCCTTCCCTCCTGACAGATAAGAGTCTTCCTGATGCTACTGAGGCCAACCTTGGAGCTAATGATAAGCTAACTGTCTGTTTACATTCCCCCGAGACACAGACAGCACCCAGGAACAAGAAGATGGAGTGAGGTTGTGTGTGTGTTAAGACTGATACCATAGGAACTCAAGTGGACTGGGCTCTCCCTGTGGTATGCAGCCATATTAGGTAGTGAAGTCAAGATGACCTGAGAAAGTGCGAGTTTGTGCTCAGTCCTTCTCCCTTGTTCTGTCTGTCTCCCTCTGGTAGATTATCCACATGAGATGTTTGTTCAAGCGTGTGTGTGTTTTACCTTGTACTGCTAGGCCTGCTAGTCTGATCCCCTGCTCTACTGTGCAGTGGAGACGTCCATCCAAAAGCTCCTTCTTCACCTGTAGGTAATACTGGTACCTAGAAAGAAAAAAAGCATTATTCAGATGAGAAGCTAAGTCTGGCATTGGTGTTGAGACAAGACCGGGAACATTTGGGGGCCCAAGGCAAAGGGGACATGGCAGTATCATATATATATATATATACATATATAAATAAAGGCATGGAGTTGGAGGACGCTTCTCCTCCTTCTCTTATGTTTACATACAGTCTATGGATTCTCACAAAAGTGTCGTTGCTGTGGCCTAATGTAATCAGCCGAGCTGTGGGCCCACAGCTCAGGGCCTCAGGTCATTTACCTGCTTTGGCTACCTTGTTGCACTGTCCCTGAGTTGAGATTTTGTTGAGACATTCCTTGTCCCTAGATGGTGATGGTGACAAGACTTTGATTAGCCCCTGACCTTTCCACTCTAAAAATCCCTGGGTCAAGGTATTTGCTGCCACAATAATTTGGGTTTTAACCAAATACTTGCATAACTCTTGCAGGTAAGCAGGTAGAGAATGAAAGGATGTAACTAATGGTAAAACATTCCTGCAAAACATTAACATGTTCACATTGTCATAGTGGGAATGTTAACATGCTGATGTTGGAATGTATCTCAATGTGCTGCTGTACTATACGTCTTGTTTTTACGTATCAGAGTGCATACCACAGCCTCTACAGAAAGTCTGACTATGTGGGTGGTAGAAGAGGCTCTTATTGGCTTTCATGAACTCACCAGGAATTGCCTGTTGGTCAATGTTATTTTTCCAACTCGCCACAGTCTCTGAACACCAATTATGTTAAACGGAGCTGGAAAACATGACGGGTCTCAGTTCAACACGTTTCACCCAAGAAAATAAGAAGAGCTGTGCTCAAGGCATCGCACATTAGAAGCTGAGGGATTGCAGACTTCTACTGAGACACAGAGAGACGTGTTCTCCTGCTCTGGGTTTGTGCAACAGAAAGAGTGCGTCAAGACAGTATTGGCAACAGCATTAGCCGGTAACAACAATGCCAGAGAAGCCGTTCTCAGAATCCAAGTGAGGAATGAGTGAATCACCTCCATTTGAAATACCAGTGACTCATTTTTGACTTGAGAGGAATGCCAAACATATACCAGTAGAGGCTAAACAGAATAATTGAATAGGTCTGTACATTTTCAGCCAAGAGCAAAGCATGTAAAAGGGAGCTGATGCAAATAAGGACTGATTCCATTCTTAAAAAGGGACAACAGCAGCTGGACAAAAGAGAAGAAACACAATTGTGGTGCCAATTTGCAGCAAACTGGGACTTTGTGCCCTGTGGTTTTGGGCAGAGTTGGTTTTGCCAAGCGTAAGCTGATACGATGACATTGCTCAGTGTGCTGAGTCCCACTTGCAGCCTTCACAAGATGCGGTACTGAGTAAGTCCCAAAACCAGGAGGCTGAAATACAACGCGCTCATTAAGTTGCTCAGCTTCTTTTGTCCACTTTTAGCCGTGGTCCAACTGGATGTTTGTCTTTTTAAGAATGGAGTGGCCACACAAGAGGAAGGAGAGGACTGTCAGGGTGACCGGGCTCAGCTGCATAAAAACTTGTGCGACGTTTCCTGTTTGTTGCCATGGTGAGCACAGGCCGAGTCTTTCCAATGTGGGCTGTGAGACACCTTCTCTAACGTCCACACACACACAGTCCTCCGGAGTTACGAGTGGAGGCGGACATGGGACAGTCCATGCATGTGCACAAACTTCTATGAGGAGCTGACTGAACTACAGATGCTTCGTTATTCACTCATCTTTCTTACGCCTCAAACTCCCCGTGGATCCTCGTCGTTCCACTGTTTCTCTTCGTTCGTCACCACCTCACATCTTTCATGTTTTACATTCTCTTTCACATTTTCTCCCCCTCTCCCCCACCTCTTCTTCTTCTCCTTTTCTTTTTTGAGCTTGTCTCAGCGTACCCGTGGGCCTATAATCTGACCCCGCCCTCCTCCTCCTCTCACCCTGTCATTACACCCGTTGGCTGAGTTGCCATTCCGTTCCCGTGGCAACCCTCTAATTAGCCAACCCCAACCACCGCGGCTGCAGCGGAGGGGAGGCGGGGCCTGATGCGGTCTGGAGGGGAGGAGTCTCGCGGGACACAAAACTCTTCGAATGATTGTGGACTTTGTTTTTACAAACTCTCCATGTTTTCCCAGCACTCTCCCAATGGGGTCTGGGGAACTGTTGAGGTTTGACCGTGGTTGGTTCTCATTCTGAGGTTCAACGGTAACAACGTGATGGTGTTTATACGTATGTGAGGCCAGCGGTGAGGAGGCTGACCGTAAACTGTTGAAATAACTATGAACAAGTGAAAGGCTAAAGAAAATACACTTCATTGTAGCCTCATGTCAGAGCCCAAATTACACCAAACAGCCCTAAACATTTTATAGAACTGTGGTTCCCAACTATTTTGGATTTTGACCTTTAATACGAAACTGTGTCTACTTGTGACTCCAGAGTAAAAGTGTTATTTCTCCAAAGGTTGTGACCAGTTCAAAGAGGAGATGAGGGGTGAAATTATCCTGGAATTCACAACAAAAATCGAGAAGTTATAAGAAAACCAGAACAATTTAAATGTTCTTCATATTTTCTCCCCCTGTTCATCATCTCATGTCCTCTAAAACTGTGCTGAGAACTACAGGTTGGAAGTAATGACTCCTACTTTTACAACTTTGGACCTTATTCTGCAAAATTCTACTAATATGTAAACCCTCTAATAAAATATTCCATTCATATTCCCGTCTATATGTTGCAGAGCATAGTCCTGATTATGACTCAAGTCAACATTACATTCTACTTGTTTACACTCGAACCAAGAACCTGCGTCATCAGCCAACTGATGACTGTATAACTTAATGTTGCAACATTCTGTGTAAACTCCAGTGAAATGCTATAAGTGGATTAAGACTTCTACAGATCTACATAATGCAAATAAGGTTCTAAGTGCGCCCTTATTGATGTTAAGGTAATCAGAAAATACCGTTTACTATTTCCGAAAATGTTACATATGTTAAGTGGAAAGTTGTATGAAATGCACAAGCTTCAATGAAGCAAATAATTTGATTTATTATGTCTCCTGCCAAACATACTAATACAAACTGAGATTCCATGTAGCTATGCACAAAGACGTCCCTACAGTCGCACACACCTGGCGTGTGCTGTATGTCTGGCATGCATGTCTGAGTGACATCATTCAGTAATAACAGGTGAACATACATACACCGACATGAGGCACAGCTCTCCTTACTTTGAGTTACTGTGACTTCCACCATGGCAGAGAGCTCTGCTGGCACTCCAGGCAGCCACACAGGCACAAAGAGCCCTTTATATGCCCACGCATGTTGAAGCCTCGCTCAAGACACGCTGCCAGATGTCCGAGTAGCCCGGACAACAATCCTGCAAGCATGTGTGCACGCATGACATTAATGTGTGTATGTGTGCGCAACATATGCCTGAACCCACCCACCCCCTGTGCACCCACCATCTATGCAGTGGTGTGACCCTAACTGCCCCCTCAGCCCCGGGATGGGTGCAGACGCTTGTGTTGGAGGGCAGGAGGATTTCACTTTGAAATGTGTTGAATCAGCAAGGGGCACAACAGAGTACATCTGTGTGTGTGTGTGTGTGTGTGTGTGTGTGTGTGTGTGTGTGTGTGTGTGTGTGTGTGTGTGTGTGTGTGTGTGTGTGTGTGTGTGTGTGTGTGTGTGTGTGTGTGTGTGTGATAACTAGCCGAACAAAGCTAGGATTTCAAGGCTGTTGGGGCTGTTAGCCTTGGGGGCTGCTGGGGCCAGCTGGCCTCGCTCTGGTCAACAGCTCTCTGTTTAGGTTCCTCACTTTCTCTCTCTGGACCACTTTGCTCCTCCTTCATATCAGTGAGCCAGAAGGAACAGAAGGTTTCAGCCACACACATGCACACGCAAACGCACACGCGCACACACACTACACACCTCACGTTCTGGTGATTCACAGAAAATGTAAAGCAGAAGGGGATATCTAATAAAAAAGCTAGTAATATACGGTCAGTATTATTTGGAATTAGTACGAGGAGCAGCCAGGGGTCAATCACTGTGCAGCCGCCTCTGCTGACACACACACACACTCCTGTAAAAGTTTGACAATACTAAACATCTGGATATGAAATGATCTATAAACACAGCCCCATGTTGCAACATCTGAAGTTTCTCTCCATTATTCAATTTCAAGTTTGGCTCTTCGCTGCCATTCCCTCGTGGCCACCTTGGCGTAAATATTGCTATGGTAACACAGTGGAGATATTTACACTGAGAAACACACAATGCTTGATTAGAACTAAGACGAAATAGGTATTTAAATTAAATGATTATTTGGTTACTGAATCACCTTTAAATTGTCATTGTTTTTCAAGCTTGTTCCAGCTTCTGCAATATCAAGGTTTCACAGCAACGTATAGAAAATGTACTTTCTCTGGAGTTAAGACTATTGTATGGCAGTTGTCATGATGTGCATTTTTTACTATTATCTGAGTGTTCATAAACCAAATCAATCATATTTACACTCGACACAAGTCGAGTACAGTGTTTACACAACTCCAGCTTCCTTGCATTACCACCTCAATTGCGCGATAGTTGGTTTATCGGTGTGAAGACGTAACCACAGCGGGGGGGGGGGCAGACATACGCGTATGGGTTTTAAATCCCCGGCTTTGGGTTGATTTACACAGCTGCATGTGGGGAGGAAGAGAGCGAAGGAGAAACAGATGAATGGATGGAAGGACGGGAGGAGAGCGAGATCCAGGATCAGGTTACACATCAGTCAAACTCTGAACTTCAAAAAGACGCGACCACAATGTAAAACTCGCATTATGTTCTTCTCAGTAAATCTCATTTGCTCCCAGACAGAGTGAGATGTCTCTCTGGTTTCTGGCAATACAATTTGACTGATTTGAAAACCCAAGTTAATATGTGATAGAATGTTTTAATTCCCGATGATGTTTGTAAACTCAAAAATGGGAAAATAATATAACTCTTATGCAGTTGATATAGATCAAATGATAAATAATATTAGAAATAACACTGGTTTACATTATTAATTTGAATAATAATTTGTAAATGCATTCCAAACTATTTAACTATATACATTTTGAAGGTAGGGTGTAATTTCTTACTTTTTACTCTTTTGGAGTTTTGTGAAACCAAAGCCCAAAGTCCACAAAAACCCAATCCACTCACTCCACTGTTTTTAACAAACAAGCATATATACATAGACTTTTTTTCTACGAGGACAAATAAATATGTATTCGTTCCAGAAAATGCACATGTGGCCGGCGACCTCAGACCAAATAAATAACAAAGTACGAACCCAAAGCCAAACGTTTTACTTTCTCCGCCCCCACTTTTCCTCTGTCATCCTTTCTTCCATGTCCTACCCTCCCCCCTTCATGAGACCAGGTGTGCAGAAAAAACAACGTTTGAGAACGTGTCTGTACATTTTAAGAGCACCGGTGTCCATGGTCTTTTCAGCAGTGATAGATGGAGCTCTCAAAGGAAAGTACAGATGGTATAAGAGCAAGAGATAAATGCCTTTAAAGATATTTGAATTTAATTAAACCCTTCAACAAGGGTTACTAGGAAATAGAAAATGTCCTGAAATCAGTTTTCTACTTCATGAGGTGGGGAAAAAGAGGAAGGGGCTTTTGGAGAAGCTTGCCTCAGGGGCCATGTATGTTCCTACAATGTGCTGTATTGTGACTAACCCTTCTGACAGGGCTGCAGCTGGCTTCTGAGAGGATTCCTGGGGGAGTGTGCGAGGTGTGTGAGGTGAGCGAGTGTAAGTGTGTGTGCATGTGTGTGTGTGTGTGTGTGTGTGTTTTTAAACTAGACATCCCTCGCCCTCCCCCCTTTACCCCCAGCACTTTTGCTGGGAGGAATGTGTGGTCTGCCTCCTACGCTGGACGGCTGTGCCAACATTCCTGCCTAACATAAGAAAGAGGGAGAGGAAAAGAAAAGGAGGATGAGGGGACCGGGGAGAAAGAGAGTTAAAATGTGGGACTTGAGTGATGAGGAGATCTGCTCTTGATAAACACGGAGTAGGGGATTCACGGTGTACAGGAATCGAACGAGAAAGAGAGGGGGCTTGAGAAAATGAGGCGACCATTGTTCCCTAAATTGCCCCCAAGGCCCCATCATAACCCCTCAACCCCTTAACCCTACACACACACACACACTCCATAAAAGCCTGCAGGGGATTCCTGGAATACCATCCCTTTACCAGAGCAGATCCTGGCCTCTGTATAACGAACCTGCAGACACACACACTCTAGTCTCTCCATCTACCTCACAAACACACACACAAACACAATACCATTATTTTAAATGCAAATCTGGTCCTGCCTCTCAAAAGTACTGAGGGAAATGTATCAACATAAATGGTTGACACACACACACACACAGACACACAGACACACAGACACACAGACACACAGACACACAGACACACACACACACACACACACACACACACACACACACACACACACACACACACACACACACACACACACACACACACACACACACACACACACACACACACACACACAACATGTCAGCTGTGACCTGCAGTTGACCTTTCCCCACATCCAGTGAGGCAGAAGCCGCAAATTCACCAGCTCATTGCAAGGTCTGCAGACACAGAGGGTGTGTGTGTGTGTGTGTCTGTATGAAGATGAGAAACAACCTCAAATGATAGACTGTCCACTACACACTCACCCCAGGACGCCCCTTTACCAGCTCGCCAACCTGCTAATTGTCACCATCTCACACACACACACCCACACACACACAAACACACACACACACACAGACATATATGGACTCCCATTGTGATATTAGAACAACATGGCGGCTGCGGCTGCTGCTAATGTAAATGTACCTGTCTGTGAGCAGCTGTATTCAACCATCACATGTCAAAACAGTCATCAGGCCGGAGTCAAGTAATACTTCAACATTTCAGGGACACACTTATGTTCTTTTCTTTCTGCCCTCGCTCTTTCTAAAAGATGGCGCCAGTCAGTGTCAGTACACATTAAACAATCTGTCACTTATTCATCACAGACACGTCAATTGTGACTTTGTTTGTTACTACACCTCATTGCTGGAGCACAGAAGGTACATGACTGTGTTTGTGGAGCCAAAAGGAAAACCTCATCCCCATGTGGGCAGTAAAGGTCTGTTATGTTCAGGAATCAGGTAAAGAACGTAAATAAAATAACTAACTCCCTCTGAAGTTGTGATGTGTTGAAGGAACAATTCCACATTTACTTTTCACACTTTTATGCATTTTTTTCAACTGTCAACATCTCATCCGGCTACTTTTGGGTTCAAGTTTCAATTTAGAAGGTGAAAAACACTATTTTGTACGATATGCATATACGTCCTGATGTCATCACCAATACCTAAAAGCGCGAGGACCCTACTGTTTCTTTAATCTTTGGTCTTTCAAAGCACTGTTGAGGACCTACATGCTCACAAACCTCACAAAACCTTGCACATAGCTCAAGTCTGGTGAAAATATATATTTTCTGTGTGTCATGATGATGTGATGAAATTGCTCCTTGTGCAACCTCTAGAATCTGCATTTTCAGATGTTTCTGAGTTGTCAGCATCTTTGTCACTCAAGGATCATACTGTCCCTCCATAATAACTGCATCTGCACACCCTGACCTCTCTAAAAGCTATTTTCCACCTCTAACCCGTTTTGCGAGTGTCTGAAGAATCTTTACCTTGTGGCCTCTTGCTCCAGCCGGGAAACGTTGGGCACGTAGAACATGACACCGAAGAAGAGGAGTGGCTCATTGCCGAACTTGTCCAGCTGCTTCTTTAGAGGTTTCTCCAGCTCCACCCAGCGCTGGGCCGGGGTCTGCGTCTTTCCCTGGAACCACAGCCCGAAGAAATGGGTCTGGAAGAGACAGAGGGAAGGACATTGTGGTGCACAAGGTCAAGGGGGTGGTGTTGAAGCAAAGCAATGATGACTTAGGTAAGCATGATGGAGCGAGAGGAGGAAATCAGCAGGGATAGAGAAAGGTAATGGAAGCAAATGGAAAGGACAATGTTTTGGGATGGGAATAAGGAATTCGAAGGGACAGAGAGAAATAGGCTCAGGAGTTGAAAAATTCACTGAGAACAAATTATGGCAAACAGAGGGGGGATTCATAGCAGCTGATCAAACCTTTGACGTCAGCATCATAACTCTATTAAACATGAATATTAGAGAGAGAAGGAAAAGGCGATGAGCTTATCTCACAATATCAATCTGGGAATAGATATGCTCATTTAGAATTCACATTTCAGGTGTATACGCGGCAAGAACACTGAGAAAGTTACATTCTTTAATGTGTCAGGAAACGTATGTAGAACATGCTGAGCCAATAACAACACTGCTTAAAACATTGCCCCTACTCAGACTGATCATACTGATTTATTGCCTCTGATCAGCTACTGTCCTGCAGCCATGCAGGTGCCTATAAATATAAACACCGGGGCAGGTGACGACATGTTGAGATAATTTCCTGTCACATTAAGTTTGATATATTTCAATCACATCAAAACAGACACTGCTTGAAGCCCTGTGGGACCTATCTAAATTCATCTGCAATTTGTGAACGACAGTGGGTCGTGAAACATGACGCTGTTGCCATTTTCTCCCCACTGTGTGTGATATACTGTGTATAAAATGTTTGCATATGGTGCGAGTGTCGGCGAACTTTTTTTTTTTTAGGCGTCACCTTGCAATTTAGAAACACACAATGACGTTTCAATGGCTTTGTGTGTTTGTCTTATCTGTTTCCAGAATAAGTAAGCACACCTGTTGCTTCTGTGTGGTTTGACTCTATTATAATGAAAGTAAAGCTGCTTTCAGACATGCCCTGAACTCATGTGTGAGCACAAATGGCCGAGTGAGAGCCTCCGGATTATCTGCAGACTTTCTCAACCTGGCCTCCTAGAGATCACAGCAGGGGATCCCCCAATGGATTCACCCCGAGCGAGTGGGGGGGTTGATGATGCATCTAACGAGCGACAGACACCAAAAAATAAAAGAAAAAAAAATATCTCCTCCAGCAAACGCGCTGACACACACGTAGTAGACCTCGTCAAAGATGTCAAGAGAGCTCAGCCCCTAATCTCGACCTTGACCAATTCTTGCCAAACCCGAACCTAACCACAATTCACATATAACCCCTAACATACACATAACCAGGTCCTCCAAACTGAAGTTTGCCTCATTAGGGCTGAGCTTTGGTCCTGATAGTGTTTATTCTGGAAAAGGTCCTCAAAGCGCCAAAAGAAATGAGCTCACATACAAACACACAGATAGAGTCCTGAGATAGCGTGCATGCATGTGGCAGACTGCGACTGAAGCTGAGGCGTCACACAACATTATTTACAACATCACTGACACCTGGGAAATACCACAACACTATGTTAGAACGCACAGCTACAAAGCCCCTCCCTCTCACTTTGTAAGCAGCCAAGTGAGCGCAGACACACACACACACAGAGACACACTCGAACACAAGTATTCATCAAAGTCAATGAGCAAACACACTCACATTCTTCCTCTCGTCTGTAAGACAAAGTACCTTTCACACACAAAACAACTGCACAAACAGACAATTAACACCATGGAAAGCTTTGCACGTCTTTTTCGAGTCACGAGCAATGACAGACAGAAAAGAAAGATGATTTAGAGTAAAAGGTGTAAATCAAGAGAAATATGAGAAGAATGAGTATGAGAGAGAGAGAGAGAGAGAGAGAGAGAGAGAGAGAGAGAGAGAGAGAGAGAGAGAGAGAGAGAGAGAGAGAGAGAGAGAGAGAGAGAGAGAGAGAATGGACAGGAGGGGTCAAGAGGGACAGGGGGATGAGCGATATCTCTTTCTTCTGGGGTGAAAAGAGGACAGCGGTAGCCACGCTTCGTTAGAGACAGACAAGGACGCTGCAGGAGAGGGACACGAGAGGGCAGGGAGACCTACATGGGGTGAGGGAGGGAGAGACGCGTGGCCATCACACGCACAAAACACACGCACAAGCTGACAATGCATCCATAACTGTGCTGAAGGGAAAAGTGAGTGTTTTCTTCATGGTGTAGGTCTAATCTCACCTGATGCTGATGATAATCAAGCATGACACTTGTTTATACATTTACAACAGGAGCCTGGTTTGAATCCATTATAATCTATTTACCAAAGTAAACATAAAAACAGAGCGAAAGTTCCTGATGGACGTTTCCAGACAAATGAGCTGACAATTTTACGATTAAAGCAAAAACAGGAAACAAGTGTCAGAGAACAAACGTACCTCTCGCAGCTCCAGCCTTTGGGCCACCGCCTCCAGACATTCCTGTCCTGTGCTCTCCACCGACAGAGTGCATTCAATCACGTTGCTGTCCAGCAGGCGAATCCGTGTTACAAAGTAGTTCTTGCTCAGGACGTTGTAGCGCCGCGTGCGCCACGGCTTCAGCCTGAAGGGCATGGCTGGGCCGGGGGTCGCGGCGGACTCACGGCTGAGTCGAAGGTCAAAAGTCAATTGTGGGGGAGCACCCCAAGCGGAGAGAGGGGTGGGCGGACTCTACGACCTGGCCACTGCCCTCCTCACTCTCACGCGACGCCAGCCACGCCACCGGGTGGAGAGATGCACCCTGGCAAGGCACTGGCCCATTCCCAAAGATGCCCGGAGAGGAGGACGAGGATGACGAGGTGGAGGAGGAAGAACGGGTGCTGCAGGGAGAGATGGGAAAAAGAGAAGGATTAGAATATCTTGAGAACTATCTACAGGCAGTTGTGTGAGTGGACCGCAAACCCCTCAACGCCATCATTCTGCCTACCTCCCATATACTAGCACAAACAAATTAGGCGAGTGCTACGACGTTTGCAGCGGCAGCCCTGGCACGGTAGCAGACAGCTTTGTCCTACAGTTGCAGCAGCTGTGCTCTCCGTAGTCCCGTGAGGCCCCGCGTCGGGCTGAGCTGGTAGACAGAGATGTGAGGCTATGGATGAATGGATATCAAACAGCAGAGCGCAGACATCCATCTGAGCCCAGCAGCTGGCTTTGAGGAGCTAATGGAGCTTCTAAAGTCTCATATCTGCCTGTGTGGGAGGGCTTTTCCTTTTTATCTCCCCCCCCTCTCCCCCTCTTGGCCCCAGCAGCAGCACAGGGCCAGACATTGTCGCGTACAGTGTCGCAGAGTGTAAGATCACACACATTTGGTGGTGATGGTGGTGGTGGCACATGTGCTTCCACAGACACTGCTCCACAAAACAGAACAAGCTGAATTGATGTTGTCAGTAAAAGCTCGTAAAACTGTTAATAACTGCAACATCACAAGGAAACAGGGCAACACACAAACACACTCTCTGTGGCTTTAAGGTTGAGAAAAGTCTTTGGGGAAAATGTTGTATACATCTCTAGATTAGTCATCAGTTCTTAGCTTTCATGTCTTGAATGAGGACGCAACTTTCAAAGTAGCGCATGACAGACAGACACACACACACACCTGTAGTACGCCTTATAAAGCCACCACTTAGAGGCAGGCATACAAAGATGAGCTGTGAACTATGCGGTTTAGCCAGGCGATTTCTAAGAAATACCAAAGACGCTTAATTAATAAAGCTGTGGCCTCTTTGTCGTTTTGTTGAACTAGATCACAAGATCAAAAAATTGAATATTACTCAGTAGAGTTCATTCCTCCACCAAGGACCCTCATGAAACCACATATAAAATCACTAGATCCTGATTTATATGTGGATCAGCACCAAATTACAAACACCAATAAATATCAGTGCACTAAACAAAAGATCCATGAATTATCTCCTGAGAAATCAAGGAAATAAAAAATCATAATCCTTCAATTAAAATAGCCCCATCTCTCAATGTTAAAGAAAGTGAAACTAAATTACTGGATCTGCACCAACATTTATTGCCCCAACCCTCCACAGAATTTCATGGAAATCGGTTGTGTAGATTTTGTGTAATCCTGCTGACAGGCAAACAGATGCATAAGGTTACATGCACCCTACAGCAGGGGAAGGAAACAGCAACCCCTCCTCCGTGAAAAAACACTGACTCAAGTCACTGACAAAGCTGGCAACGCAGGTCAAAAACCTTAAGGGTTACAAGAGATAGGAAGGGATGAGCATGGAAATCGAGAGACCGGAAAATGTGTTAAACAATAACAAACGAGGACGAGAGAAAAGACGTACAAATGGGGGGGGAAGAGACCCAACTGTGGCATGTCAACGCTCCAGTGACCAGGAGAGGAGAAAACAGGGGGGGGAGAAAAAGTAGAAGGAGGAGGAGTAAGACTGAGTGGATGTGTTGCTTCTTGTCCTGGGCTCTGGCAATGTGCTGTTGATAGTCAGCTTGGACCCAGGCCCAGATTCTTTACCCTGACTGGAAAAACAGAGCACACCTGACACAAGTATGCACCACAAGGAAGGTAGAGTGCATGTGCGTGTGTGTGAATGTGTGTGTGTGTGTTTGTGTGCCCAGGCTGGATGAAAGACAGCAAGAAGCTGCTAAAGCCCTGACTTCAAGCTTTGTTGTTTGCAACTATCTGAATCACACTCAAAACCCGTGTCCGCCTTAGGAGTGTAACACATTCCTAAATCGTGAATCCTTGTGAAAACAGCTTACTATAATGTGGCATCATCATATTATTGGATGTTTTTATTGGGCGTCCTTGCCAACACACACGCACAAGCACACACACACACTCAAAGCTAAAAGCCACAGAAAAGTGAATAGTTAAGCAAAAATGGCAGAGTAAGTCAGCTTTCTTTAAGAATATGTGGCTGTCCTGACCCCCTGCCATCACCTAACCTGAACCTCAGACCCCCCCCCCCCCCCCCCGTCTCACGCTTTGGGGAAGTGACATCACAGATTGACGGTAAAATCCTCGCCTGAAAAAAATGCCTCCAAAAATGTTCCCATGCTCGCAGGCCAAAAAGATCCCTGTCAGAAAAAGGCTCATACAGACACAGATAAACACACAAAGACAAATAAAGACGCATACTTTCACTGTGTAGTGTACAAACATAGACAGGCATGAACAGGGCACGCCGCAAACACACCATCACACACACACACACACACACACACAATCGCACACACACCCACCAGGTTCTCCAGAGGTTAGCCAAAGGACCAGACAGCAGTTAGTGCAACTCTAAACTAGTAATCAGTGGCATGGTTTGGGAGTGTGTGGTTGAGGAAAACCAGACAGACACACAGACAATAGCTTGGGAACAAACCCACTCCTCGACGCAGAATGCGGCTGCGATGCCACTACAGCGCTGCAGCAGCATTCCCTCCCGACCGTCGTGTTTATTTCCAGCGTGTAAAAACAGCGTATACGTTTATGAATTTGCACGTTGTAATTTTGCGGCGTGGAGAAAAACGAGAGGGAAAACTGAGGGATGAGGGTTGTTTTTCTTTTTCCAGGGGCAGGAGAGCTTTGACTAAATATATATGAAACCATTCCCATCTTTTGTTGTGATTCTTTCTTTGTCCCCCGAGCTGGTGCGGCGAGGGGCAAAAAGGTGGGTTTTCTTTCTGTCTATTTTAAAAACACATGAACCCGAGAATATCATGTTTCCTGCTATGTTTGCCGATGCATTGAGTGATGACATTAATCACTTTTTCTTAAATTAAGCAATGTTTAGTGTCCAAAGAGCAAACCGGACCAGAATAAAGCCACCTCACAGATCTTTAACTTAACACTTATATTAAACTTAACGTGTTGTTCAGGTAAACGTTCCATGCAGTCTGACAGATTCATCTTTTCTTCAAGTCAGAAAGTGTCACCGTGACAAATTTAAACAAAGATGGCTGACCGACCAGTCCAAACCTTTTTTTAATTCATGTGAAGTAGTGAGTAGTTTTGATTGTTAATAAGCCCCTCCCCACATTCTGAGGGGGGTTGCACAGTTTTATAATTACACCCGATAAGGACTCAAAAGATATTATCCGACATGCACCTGAAAATTACTCAAACTTTTTCGGGTTTCATGCAAGTTCAAGTCAACAACATTTTAACCAGCTCGTGGAGCAAATAGCATTAGTTTAATTAGCTAGTTAGCCCAGTTGATCCACCAGCAACCGTTTTCACTTCAGACAGATAAACAACAGTGGCTGGTCTGAAATGAGAAGCCTGCTTTTGCTTATTTCAGTCTCTCTTTAAACACCAGCTGTTTTTACACAGAGTTTCAAGTGGTATTTCCAAGCAACTTATCGGGAACTCGATGTTATGCTGATGTTATGCGTTAACATCTGGCAGACGATGGACATAGTATCAGTTTAAAACACGGCTGACAGACAGATCTCCAGCCTCAGGGTGCTGGATGTTTTTAATGCAGTGACGTCTGTATTTGCTCAGGTGTGTATTCAGCTCGCAGGGATCTCAAAATAAAATAATAACAGCCAAACCAAACACCACAGCTGGGACACACACCACAACCTGTCAAATAAACACAACCAGACAGTTGCATTTAAGTGCTTGTCCGCAGACAGAACTCCTTAAATATTTCATTATGTTTGTATCAAAACACTTTTTACACAACTGCTAAAAAGAGAAGTTGTACAACTACTCTGGTGTGTCTGCAACGAAGCACGGGAGCTGATCTGGGCTCTGCTGTGTGTGCGCTCCGTCTCGCGGCGGCCCGTCTGCCGCCTCGCTCCATTCACTGCCACACAATGGCGGGAACAAAACAGCACTTTGTCGCCTACTGGTAAGACCATTAGGCCAACGAGGGCCGAGGACGCAAGTGTAGCGTGTGTAACTCAATCAATCTAATCTCTGTTGCTCGTCTGTCTGGAATCCCCCCCACCCCTCCTGTTACACACTAACGCTGGAGCAAAACAAACGGGGTTAAGTGCCTCTGCACTTAAGTCCTCTTTCTCCATCGTACTGTTTTTACAATCTACTCTAGGAAACTAAACCAGGCCTGGATCAAATACTATAAGTGCACATTGAGTTTTATTGTACATGGTAAAGAACTAATGAGTGTCTCTTCATAGAATGGTCTTCAGAATCTCCGAAAATATGAGCATTGTGATTTCCCAGTGCCCAACGGGACTTTTCTGAAATGTTTTCGTTTTCTCTGACCAACAGCAAAGAACTCTCAAATATTCATTTAATTATCATATGAGTCAGATTACCAGTGGTTCACATTTCAAGCTCACATGTAAGGCCCAAATCACAATTTCAGTTCAGCTCGAATGGAACTCAGTAGAACACATCCAACAGTTCGCCTAAATTACAACCAGTCATAAATAAGATTTTTTTTTCTCAGGATCCATTAATTACATTTTAAGAAATTCACAAAAAGTGTCAGAAAAACTCCCTTTTCCTAGATCTGCTGTTTGATCCATTGACCAGGTTCTTTCCTGACCAGTACCACATCTTTCCAACAAGTTCCATGCCAATACGCTCTGTAGTTTTGGCGTAATCCTGCTAAATAACTAACAAATGCATCAGAAAAACAGCTAATCATCATGTTTAAGAACCAGACAATGTTTGGAATGGATTGAAAGGTGACTTATGAGTAGATCCAGCATCGACTTGTGGTGTCAACACAAAAGAGTGAGCAGTCACACCGACAACAGCAAATAAAAACTTTTTATTATACGTGTCTAAGAGCTTTGCCTCTTCCTGTATCTGGTCATTAAGACTAAAGACTCTGAAAACACTATTACAGCAGTGTCTGCACCAAAACAGCCAGATCTGGTCTCATATTTCCAAAATCTTCTTAGGACTTTGATCCCCTTGTGCCCCGCTGGCTTAGCATGGAGCTCAGTAGTGAGATGTTTTGGGGAAACACGGCTCTGAAGTCTGCACACACACACACACACACACACACACACACACACACATTCCTGAACACATGCAGCCACAGTCTGTGAGTAAGAGCAGACCCTGGGAGCTGGCCCTGGATTAGACCGTCCTATTGGGCAGTAAAACACACATTTAGTGTTTGATATTTGAAAAAAGAAAAACACACACACACGGACACACACTTTGCATGCACAGTAGGAATAGTTCTCCAGGCGAGCCTCAGGGACAGCAGGACACACCACCAGGGCCTTCTTTGTTATCCGACACTGGCCCATGTGTGTTTCTTACTGAACCAGAGGACTATGTGTGTGTGTGTGTGTGTGTGTGTGTGTGTGTGTGTGTACTTTCGTGCATAAAAAAGCCTTGATATTTCCTCAGTATTCACCATACTTTTAATTTCCGTGCACACATCCTCTAATGCCCTTGCCCGTACACACACAAACACACTGCCTGACACACACAAACACTAGCAGCTGCAACAGATGGTGGAGCCAGGCGGCCAGACAGTGTGTTTCTAACAAGCGCATCTGCTTTTTCACTTTTCAGCTCCCTCTGTTTTTTGTCTCCAGCTCCATCTATGACACAAAGATGCATACACGCACACACACACACACACACACTCACTGCACGTGCACACACACTCATGCCTGCACACATTTTCTCTATTATATGAGAACACAGTGATGGTGACAGACACGCTGTTCACACAGAGGTGACATCCAGACTGCGAAGGAGCCTTGTCTGTAACTTCACACACACACACACACACACACACACACACACACACACACACACACACACACACACACACACACACACACACACACACACACACACACACACACACACACACACACACACACACACACACACACACACACACACACACACACACACACACACACACACACACACACACACACACACACACACACACACACACACACACACACACACACACACACAGTAGAAAGAATACAGGATAATGCAAAGGCTAAAATATATTCAGAATTGTAAAAATGAGAAGGCTCCTGCATCATTTATTCATGGTAGCTAAGTTTAAAGTGATGATTTTATACTTCTGTGATACCTGCTTTTATCTACTAATATAACGTCCGGAACACTTTTAAAAACTTTATATTACTGGTAGTTGATAATTTAACAAAAAAATCTTGATGCTCAGATGATTCATTCATGTGTTACAATTCCCCTGCACCATCTAATGCAAACAGACATGCAGTATCTGCCCGTATGTGACTATTTGACTGAGTTAAACTTTTTTTGCAGCAGGCAAAAGTAGTCAGAACTTTGGAGTATTCACAAAAGAAAAAATCCACTTGTTCTGTATAAAATGCTGTAAACCTACTACTGCAGAACCACAGTGTTCACAGTGGACGACTTACTGCACAGGTGTGGACCAGAAACATCCTAAAACCAAAGAAACTACAGACGAACTGTAGAATAATATATGGCCCACAGGCTGCAGTGCTGTATACACATTTGACAACAATAGATAAACGGTGAATACCCAGTGTTTCAGGCTGGTGCATCCATCTGAACTATCTCACTACAACAAGAGAAGTAGGAGGATGAAAGAGGGACACAGCCCAACACTGACCAGAGACCAGTTTCCCCAAACCAACAATGACGCAGCGCTGCCGCTGCTCTGAGATCTGCCGACTGATGTTCTGGAGGCTCGGAGAGTTGTAGATATGATTGAGAGGAACCGTGGGAGGAGGTGCAGGGTCTCTGCTAAATGCAGAACAAAGCGTGGGTGATTCCCAGCATCTGAATGAGAAAATAAAAGCTTTGGAGAGATAAGGGAGGATGTGGAAGGATGGGGCAGAGGGCGCCGTTATCATGTTGGTACAGTTGGTCGGGAGAAAGGGGAGGAGGTGGGGGTGAGGGCGGGAGGGAGGGAGTGAGTGAGTAAACATACGACCATGAGACTGACTCTCCACCTCAACAACGCAAAACATGGTGGGACCATCAGCCCGTCGGCCACAGCGGCTTTTCCAGCCGTGGTGCTGTTCATTTTTTCCATCTCTCCCCCCCCCCCCCCCCCCCTTCATCTCCTGGGAACTACGCTTGCATAAACCGTGGTCACAAATACAACTACACACACACACACATAGAAAAACACACTCAATCGCCAAAAAAAAGCCAGAAGCCACGGAGTGTTCTCTCACAGCCGAACCCTCGGGCACAAACATTAACAGGGACTTCAATGGCAGCGGGTTTACAGGCCAATGAAAGAAGCAACACTTTGGGTTTGCTACTGTTTACATCCGGCTGCATCCAAACACACATAACGGCCGTGAGGAAGGGAAAATTCACACATTCTGAACCTGACATCAAATGGAAAACACTCTCTGCTTGATCTCACTCCCTCACACACACACACACACACACACACAAACCCACACACAAACCCCAGTACATACATTTAGACCAATAGGTCGACCACATCATGGAAAAAGTCCCATGCTCCTTCAGTTGTGAGCGGATGAGAAGGGAAGAGGGGGGGTGTGTCTCTCCAGGGTGGAGGGGGCGGGGGCTGAAGGTGGCTGACAAGTCCTCCGGAGCACCTGGAAGGAGCCTAGGGTGGAGTGTGGGAGAGTTGGGGCAGGTCGCGACACGTTCTCGGCTCTGTTGTTGTCTGCCCGGGCTGCCAGAGAGAGCGGCACTTACACAACTCAGAGATCCTCTAACAAAAGCACCTCTGCAGGTCTGAGTACACTCACCACACACACACACACACACACACAAAATACTGCTCAAATGAACAGGAGTCACCACTGACTCTGATCATTCTGTTGTTCATTGACTTTCTGTAGATTAAACCGTGAAACAAATCTCCTTAGAGGCGACACCAGCATGAGAAATGCCTCAGCTACTGCAGAAAATACCGGTTTCTAATCTCAGGTATTTGGATCTATATACAGATAAGATTCCATTTCTTTAAATTTGTATAAAAAGAAATGCCAGATAAAACTGAAATGTGCTTTTTCCAGAAATCTGATTGGGGCTCTGAATGTGCCGATCTGCAAAGTCCAGGTATCGTACTGGCAAGGGGGGAAAAAATGGTATTAGGAGGAACCAAATATAGATATAGGAAAATATATAATAAGTATGGTTGTATAAGTACTCTTGCTTGTAGGGAGCTTTCACTCCGACCTTCTTTGGTCTGGACATTCAGACTTTTCAGTTTAGTCCCTAAACAAAAGTAAAAGGGTGTGAATGGCGCCTCTGACCACGATCCAGACAAGCGGACCAACGACAACAAGGTGGTCTCGGCCGGGATCAAATGAATAATGGTTCGGTTTGTTTTTGCAGCGTGAAAACAATATTTTGAATAGTTTGTCATGTCAGAGCAATTACAAGAAGTTGCGAAAGCATTAAACGATACAGGAAGAAGTGGAAATACCTCTCAGGATTGCTTGTATGATAATGAGGCAGTTAATCCCTAATGATACTACAGAGGTAAAGGAATTAACGTATTGGTGCACGCCCATCTGTAATCCAATCGATGTCAACAAAAGGTAAGTGCAGCCGGCCTAGGCGAGGACAACAGGACGTACGCATGTCAAACAAGAGCTCACTAAACTGCAATGTGGAGCCAAATCTAACCAGATCAAATGTAAACAAAGCTACAAGAGACAAGACATATAACAAGTAAGAGTTAGCACATTTCATCAACAATACCCCCCCTCCCCCTCTCTCTCTCTATCTCTCTCCCTGCACTACAGCATGAACACTTGGCCAAAATTACAGGTACGTTCTCCCGACATAGCAATCAAATGGCCTCTAAGACGCAAATGACCAGAGCCCACACAGACAATAGCCACTTTTCCTTTTTACGTGCAGCCTCCCATCACGCAGTAAACACCTATTATATTCTTACCGTGCTGACCGTCAACAAAACAAGCCGGTGGGACTTTACGTTAGAGTTTCAGCGACTTTCCTCCATTGTTTTTGCATGTGACGACATAGTGTGTGTGTGTGGGTCTGCTCTCAGACATGTCTGACCATGAGGGGATGAGGAGCAAGGATGAAGGATACAGATCTGACTTTTCTTAAAATTCTCCAGCAGTGTTTTATAACTGCAGTGTCCTCCCGAGCCACTTGCTCCGGCACCATATAATTTACACAACATGCCTTTGAGCTTATAAAGACAGCCAGATGTGTGTGAGGGTGTGTGTGTCGGTGTGTGTGTGTGTGTGTGTGTGTGTGTGTGTGTGGCCTACGCCTCCTGCAGCTATGCTATATTTGCTCTCCCTACTTTTCTCTTTTACTGTAGCCCGGGTAGTCAAAGGTGCATGTCCAAACACATCTTGCACATACTCTCACACAAACATGTATGCACAGTGTGCACGCAGGGTGTGAGGAGGACAAACAGCTCCATAGCAAAGCCATCATGTCATCACCGCCAGGTCCAAGAGGAGGGACGCTCATCCACAGACATGCCGAGTCATCCAAGTGTGTGAAAAGGAAAACCATCCTGTAGAACTGTAATCACTGTGAGGGTGAATGCACGTGCAGGGCTGATCCCAGACATCTTCTTCTTCTTCTTCTTCTGACCTGAATGACGTGAAGTGTTTTTCACTGAAGTCAGAGCAACAACGACCACAACAAGCAGTTTCCCTGTGTACAAATGTCAGGTCTAGATGTGATGAGAGAAGCATCTCAGCTAGGGATGGGTGACACGGACAAAATGAGATCTGACGGTATCGATAGATATCACGATAAATGTCACATTATAGCAATGTCGCGATATATTTTCCATAATTATTTATTTTTAAATTTAAAGGCAGATTTTTGCTCCTGATTGAAGTTTGTACTTTGTGCACTTTAAAGTAATTATGTGTCATACTTCCTCACTCTGCTGACACAATGCATTAGCACACTGATACAAACTGAACCGTTATATTATTGACATTGTGTTATCGCCCCAGCTCTAATCTCGATAGTCCAGGTGTTGCAGACTATAACCTGGCATCTGCCCAAAGGTGCCTCTGTAAGGGGCCCTACAGAGGGCTCCATCAGGCCCTCCACCAACTGAATACATCGTATCATACTGTAGCACAATTTATTATATCGTGACACAGATCATATATTTCATCTTATGTGTTTGTGTTCATGTTCAAATACTGGATGAAGAGGAGGAAGAGCAGGAGGATGAGGAGGAAGAGAAGACGGAGGGAGGGAGGGAGGGAGGGGGGGATGAAAATATTTGGGATCCCTTGCCTCCAATACGTGGCCACAGCCATTTGGCCTACATTTAAAACCCAGCTCACTCACACCGTTAAAAGTTGTTGTCTTCCACCACAGGTATGTGTGTGTGTGTGTGTGTGCGCGCGTATGGAACATTCAGGAGCAGAGGGAAACTCTCGACTCTCCTGTGCTGAACTTTTTCTTCTCCAGACAACTCACCACTACATGTCGTCCGCTGCTCTCCGCTGGAGGAGGAACTTCTTTTTCACTCGACGCTGCTGGAAATCACAGCTTCATGGAGGTATTCCTCATCCGCTCCGTGGAGACAGCGTGAAAAGTCCCGCAAGCCGGAGAAGCTCCTGAATCATAAAACGCAAAAATTGTCCGGAGCGAAAAGAGGGAACGAGTCTCAGGAGCGGGTTCAAAGTCACTCCGGAGGTTCTGGGGCTTTCTGGTCGAGAAGCTGCTTCAGTGAAAAAATGAAGAAAAAAGTTGTTTTCCGGCCGCAGAACAAATAGAAGATAGACGAGTGGAAGTGAAGTTGTGTTCCTTGACCGTGAATAAGAAGCACAGTGCTCTCCGCCGGGCTCGAACTCTCGGTGTGTTTATAGTAGTGGTCCCTCCGCTCCAATGGAGGCGTTCAGGGCCAGGGGGGGAGAGAGAGAGGAGCTCACGGGGCGTTCACTGTCGGCGGGAAAATAATGGAAACGCGAGATTCACGTGCACAAGTCAGAGGTGTGGGTTGTGCATCTCGCCTCCTCGGTGTTAATGGAGGAGAAATTGACCAGGTTAAAAAGTTTAAATAGGTCTGCACTTAAAATACATTTTGGCCAAAGATGGTTACTATTATTTTAGGTTGTTCTTATTGCACAAATGTTTTGCTTTTATTTCCAGTCAGTTTGAATAGTTATTTGATGGAGACTCACAATTGGTCGAGTATGTGTGTATGTTGGTTTCACTTTTGGGCATCTTATCGTATAGTCACGTATTAAAATATGACAAATGATGTAAAACATCATGTGAATTTACAGATGAGTACATAAATTAGTTTGAATTTAAGACTCATCTAAATACAATGCTGTATTGTCCTGTTGACCCTGTGTTAACTGCAAATGACAAATACAACTTGAATCACTCAAATATGTGAGAAATTCTCCACAGGCCAGCAGAGCTCAGGGGTCCCAGCCTCTGCGGGGACCCTGAAGGCGGCTCCAGATGCCGTCCCCTCTGACATCAGACCGGAGGAATGTGAGGAATGTGGGCTCCTGGGAGAAGTCCTCCTGGTTTAATGGTTTTCCAGGGGCCACAGAGGTGACTGGGCGTCCAACAAAGAAGGTCTCCTCACATCTCATGTCCCCTCTCTTTGCCTTATGGCCCTGGATGGGTCACAGCATCACGGGGGCCAATTTATTTACACAACCTACAAATTTACAACATTGAGGCTGATTAAAGGAAGAAGTTTCACAAAATATATACTTTGCTATTTAAATTTAGGAGGCTGCCACTGGATATTTATTGTATAAATCAATGCAGTTATTACATAAAAATGTTTAGTATCATATTAACATTCAGTATTTTATGAAATATACAACAATCGTATTTGATAGTATCTTTGATTAAGAGTTAATTTTGTTATACCCTATTATATTATTATTATAATTATTACTATTGAAACTTATCGGTGTAAGTAGGTGATATCCACATTTTATACAACAGAAGTATATATTCATCTACTTCCACCCGAGGAACCACCTAATAATGACATTTTTTGACTTTAGAATGTTGATTTTATTTATTTATTTAATTAATGCTTCAGTTATAGCTCTGGTCATTTTTATCTATGTGTACAGCGATTTTTCAAACCTTTTTTTAAATTGAAATATTGTCATGTTCATTGCCAGCAACATATACATTTAAATATGTGGTATACAACATGTAATTTGCGTCTGATAAAGTCAGGTTCTTTTCACTTTCCATTTTAAAATCCAGAGAAGTTCAACAGAGAAAATATTAAAGACTTGACCTCTGTGTCCTCAATTGTGGTTTTCTCCATGCTGTATAAAATTACAATGTTATTATTGATCCATATCTATACTTGGGATAGTTTCCCTTTATATTTCTTATTCATTTATGTTCATTCAACCACATTAAACCATATATTGCATTGGCTGACACACACTTGCTTTCATGCTGTTTAGTGTCTTTGTGAATAAGGTCCATAATGATCTCATTAAATTATTTCAAATATCCTAGAAGGTTATTAGTCACTTCATCCTATGAGGATATAATAGAAGCACATTTTAAAGGTACCACAGGAGTGTCTAATTTTTTTTAAAGCAGAATGAATGTATCTCAAGAGACCGTAGAGGTTCATTGAAACCTGTAGTTATGTCACAGTGAAGTCCTGTCAGAGAGAATATGAGAGTTACAGCGAAGGCCTGGATAAATGCAGTCAATTATTTTGTTGTGTTTAAGTTTAGCTCTAATTCACAGATTGTACATTTTACACATACTGAAAAGTATACAAACTTAACACACAACATATATTCCACGGTATATATGTTTTAATTATTTATTATAGATTTACATTATAAGTTGGATCAAAAAGAATAATACAATTCTCAGCTGAATAAAACCGAGGCTTATTGGATTCAAGGATTATTTGCGACTAAATATCAACCTCTTGTGGCGAACATGAAACTCACAACAACAGCACTCCGCACAATCGTTATTATGAGCAGTGCTGTGCAAGTTCACACCTCTCATGAACTAGTTCAGAGCTCAGTTCATACAAGTAAACATGAATAGTTCACAGTCATAGTTCACCATTTAAATTCTGAACTAGTTCATTTAATAGTTTTAAGGTGGAAAGTGAGAATGAAAGACTTAACTTATTAAAGAAAACCTTATCCATCACTACCCCTTGCCTTTACTGTCGGGAATCTTTATCAGACAGTGTGTAAAAATCCCTCTCTGCTTTCTCTTGCCATTTGTATATGAGACCGAGAGCTGTTGTGTTGCAGGTATGGCCTGCCCCTTTAAGGAAAGTGTGTAGTGTGTGACGTAGTGCACTTGGTTATTGTGGGAAAAGAAGCTAAACGTGTGTGTATAACGAGAAGTGACGGACCACCTAGAGGTGATGCGAGTGTTCCTCCTGCTGTATATCCGATAAATAAAGTGGCCGCATTCCAAGTTAAGAAACATCTCCTCCTCCTTATTCACGGAGCGGTCCGGACGGCTGGTTACCGACCAGACAGCGAGCCAAGATAACCAGTGACAGGGGCGGCTCCTGGTACAGGCGACACAGGAGACTGATTTATCATGACGTGACACATGCAATGTAAAACAATACATTAACATCACACCATCATCCCCTAACCCCGGGGAAGCACCGGAGCCTTACTTAAAAGTTACTTTTATATTTTTGGCTTTTAGAAACTGGATGATTTAACATACTTTAAAAACCTTTTGTTAGAGAATAACCCAGTACTTTGCAAGCTTGTCTTCGGACGCCTTACAAGAATCACAGTCTGCTGTGATGTCCTGAGGCTGCCCCCTGCTGGCTGCTGGGTTCCTCTGCTGCTCTAGCTTGGTTTGTGCAGCTTGTGATTAACTGAAGTTTCCATAAGAGAAAATCTTTAATACCCTTCAAGGGCAATTTGATAAATCATGTTGGCAGTAATTACAGGGTTTAAACACAGGATGTACACGGTTTTAATGTTACCTGCTGCTATCTGTCAGCCCATAAAGTCAAATCTGAAAGCTTTTAAAGTCAGAAACAGAAAGTAGGTTGGTGGTTGAAATGGATTCTGGGAATTTACTCAATGAGTGAGATTAGGGTTGGCCAAGTTAAAGTAAAGGGAACAGAACAAAAAGGGAATTTATAACCCACTCAAACCCTCTTTAACCTATACAGGATTTATTTGGACAGCGAGTGTACATACACATACAAGTGTATATAATATAAGTGCATATCAAATAATAGTGCACATAATAAGACAGTCCAAGCGTTTTTGGTATGTATTTAAAAAGTACACTGCTACATGTTTCTCAAACATCAGCGAATGAGTCACATCCAATGGGAATAATGTCTTTTATTTTCTCTTTCAGGATTTTGGATGAAAGCCCTGGATTGTGCTTCCTGCGGCTTCCTGTGGGAGATGCTTCGGGAGACTTGTTCGCTTTCTTTATTTCCAGTATAAGAGGACCATGTTTTGAATTCCACAATCTGAGGCCATGGCCACAGTGAATGAACACAAATCTGTTTCTCTTTGTCTCGTCAGTGTTGCCTGGGGTCAGAGGTCAGGGGTCGGAGGTCACAGGCTTTTCATCACCTTTTTCTAAGTCCGCCGTCGCTTTGTGTTACAGATTCACTGGGGATAATTGAGCTTTTCAAACAAATCGGACACGGATCAACCTTCAGCAGCACACACAGGCCTCCTCACTCCCTTGTTATTCTCTCCGAATCGTACGACACAAGGAATCAGATAAGAAGCCAGCCTGTTCAGGAGGCCCAGTTGCACAACCTGACACTGAGCTTGTAATGAAATTAATCATAATGCAGAACATACATTTTTATAAGTTTATTGGATTTTTGCAGGAACAGTATATCCAGTCTCCTCCAGGTTTATAGGTGTGTGTGTGTGTGAGGGGGGGGGGGGGGGTCCTCTCTCACAGGACTAACAGCTTGATAGAATAATAATGTAATACGGTGGACTCTGAATGGAAGGTCCTCTCCCTCTCACTGTGACTGAGATACGCTGCCCTTGGAAAAGAACAGAGGACGTGACGGATCGAGGATTTTTGCTCCTGGCTGATGACTAAACACTGGAAAATGTTTATGACTCTGCAACGGAAACAAAATGAGTAAAAAGGGCCATCGTCTGACGAGGAAAGGGGATTTTACACATTAGGGTAGAAAGAAATTAAGTTTCCATCCCTGTTCACTTGTTGGTTTGTTTCCTGCCTCCTTGTTTGGTCTCATCTGCGTTGATCTGCTTGTCAGCAGGATGAAACTCCGTACTCACAATGAAGCTCCAAGTCGCTTGGACTGTTGTTGAAGTCGAGTTTACCTTGTTGAGTCGAATAACAGAGGGAGACACAGAGGGGGGGGGGGGGGGGGTGCACACAGTTTGTCTCTTCTTTAAGTTGAGGTTGACTACAGGGTTTGTCTCACACACACACACACACTCACACTCACACATACATTAATGTGGAGAGCACCTCAGTAACCTTCCTGACGACTGAATAGGAACTTGAGGATGGGGCAAACACAAAATTTGTGAAAGGGTTCCATCGTCAATAGTTGATTTCCGTTACATCGTTTTACTTCTTAAAATAAAAGCACCTGTACTGTAAGGAGGCCAGCAGCTTCTTTTGGACTCTCATACCATCACTGTTGTTGATGCTGTATATTCTGATTTTGACCTTCTTGTACTTTACTGGAATGTTTCTCCACCACCCTCACAAGGAAATGATTGTACTTTTTTCAATTCACGGTTCTCCTGAGAGTTCTATGGCATTTTTCACATCTGGAAATATAAATAGAGATCTTTTTTAACATTAGATCTGTTGAACTTTGGTGTCACATTGTCATCGAGGAAGAGCATTTAAGACTTATGTTCGACTTACGTAAGTCCTGTCGTCATCACCCACATGGAGTCATCCATCTGCTGTCTCTAGGGGAGCAGTCGGGAGTGGTACTGGTGTGTGGTCAAAAGTTAACTTCTCTCATGAGGCTTTGAAAGGTCTTTGACAGACAGCACCACTAATATGATCCTCCATAAAACCATGTGAAGAGGAGCTAAATCCCCCAAAAGTATATGAGGGATTTGATGCCTGACGTGCCTGAGGACATTCACTTGTGTAAATAGTGTGATTCAATCTTTTAAATATTCAGTCTAGCCTTTGTGTTTAATTGACTTTGCTTCATCACAGACTTCTAACGCTGTGTAAATAAAAAATACAAAAAATAAATGTAAGGCCTATTCCAGTGAAAAAGTACAAAAATAAACGAGAAGCTTTGTAACGCTGACATTATTAAATGTTTCTTATATCTGAACATATCTAAGTGATCTATTTTGCTGAGCACATACATGATTCTTCACATCATTTACAATACTACATATATATTGTCTTTATTCTGCAGCTTTCAGAATCAAAACGTGGTTTAATATGTATCTATAACTTAGTCCCCTTACATACATTTCCACAGATATATATACATGTGCACACATTTATAGTGTGAAGCTGAGACAGAGGCAGCAAACTGAAAACAATCCCAAAATAAATCGTTGTTTTCACCCCAGTTTGTCAGTATGTTGGTTTTCTGTTCAGACTTCCATGAAACCTGGTGGAAGTCTTTTTTTAAAATTATTACTTACAGTTTGTATTATTTGTTAAACAGGAAAACAGGAAAACAGGAATGGTGCGTCCCAGAATATACAAACAAACCCTCCTTGAACCCCTGAACTTGTCACCAGCACTTTCAGAACTTGCCTTGGTTGCTGATGTAGACACCTGACATCATCTAAAACAAAATAAAGGAAAAAACTAACAAACAAATACATGATTAAATAAATAACAATGAAAAAAATGTAACCTGCAATAATACTTAATTATTAAATTAAATAACACAAACAATTATCATTTCTCTCTCTATCTCTCTCTCTCTCTTTCATATTTACATACATTAAAATGATAATAATAATAATAATATAGTAATCATAATATTAAGCAGTAGTATATGCATATATACCCATAAAACCTACAAATACATATAGATATATGCATGGATACACACCCATGTACTTATTCACGGACCTAAACTTATCCAAACATTTTCATACAAGGCATACCTGCATGAACATACCTGCATGAACATACCTGCATGAACATACCTTAATACTTAAACTGTGTCAATCCAAAGGTAACCAAACACTTACCCCTAAGGCAACTCCCCACAAATATTTTTTTAAAGGATTTCACTGATTTCCCAGGAAACAATTCATTGATCCTGATAGAAGGAGGAATATGCAATTTCTAGAGGATTATTTAGGTCATTTAAAAAAATGATAATATTGTTATATAGAAATGTTACTGGATAATTATCTTGTCTTCCAATTAACCTGCAACAACTTCTTCTTTCTGCTTTGTCCTTGTACATACGTTGCACCGTGAACACATTCACACAGCTATAGAAAGCTGAATGTGTATGTCAGGACAATGACTAGGTGAAAGGATAGTGGTTTTCTTTTCAAACCCTGTGTGCATGTGCGTGTTTGTGAGTGTTTGTGTGCAGTCATGACGCTCAACCAGTGAGTCAGATCTTCCAAATGAAGTTTCCACACAGGGACTAATGCCTACCTTGTTGTGGGGGAGCCACAGAGAAATAACCCAATCAGCCAAATGGATTCTGCACACTTCGCGCATCACTCCATCCCTGTCACATTAGGGCTGGCCTTTGAGGGATTCAATGCAGAGATTGACACACGCCGAGAAAAGAGCAGTCATTATCTTTGTCCTTTTTTGTCCTCTAGTAATCAAGCGTCGGCCCGACCTAAAAATGCAAACAAGAAATTAAGGAATGTAATCCCCCGGTCAGGGTTTCTTCAAGTTAATGAGGGAGTTTTTTGTGAGAGGAGGAAAGAGGTTTTTAGTTCTTCACCTGTTATCTGGTGACGTGAGTTGCGCCATTGATTAAAAACCGTGTGTGGGTGGCCATTATACCTGCCACACACACACACATACACACATACACACACACATCACACACACACACACACACACACACACACACACACACACACACACACACACACACACACACACACACACACACACACACACCAGTCATAAACGAGCAGGACACCCCTCGCCTAGACCACACCCCGAGGCCTTGAGACTTCATGTGTCTATATAAAGAACTCTCCTCCTCTAAGGAGGCAGCAGCAGACCCTCTCTGACTGAGCATTCAATCAGAGCAGAGAAGAGGCAGGAGAGGAGGAGGAGAGGGATCCCGGTGAAAAAGCGGCCGCTCTGGAAGATCTGTGGACAGACGCAAGGAGAAGAGCGAGGAGAGGGAAACATTTGGAAAAGGTAAACATCTGTTTGTCTTTGTGTGGTCTGGCTGGATCCAAACTGGGTCTGGTTGGGGTTTTTCTGAATGAAGACGCTTTCTGTGTCAGACACTTTCTGAGATGTGCCGCTGCAGATTTGATACATTTCTCAGTCTTTTTGAGAGAAGAGTCATTTGAATTGCCGTCCATTGATATTTCCACCGTTGCAAACAGTGAAAAGTGACTTAGATAACCCTTCAATCACTCTGAATATCAGTGAGGCATGAGGTTTCAATCTATTTTGATTGCAGCTTCTTTGAACACAGTGTGTCTGCGGAGAGCAGAGCTCAGCTGAGTGAGTCATACTGTGGGATGAGAGTAGCCAAGAGTTAAGGAAACGATGGCCCACCAAGGAGTAGAACAACAGAGGAAGAAGAAAATGTATGAAAGGAATTTGATACTTGAAGCAGAGGGGTAGAAAAGTGGGGATAGGATTTTAAAAAGTCAATATCTAAGGAAGGATATAAAAACAGCAACTGAGAGATTAGGTGGAGGCGTCTGCCATGAAGTCAAATATTGACTCTTCTCCATCACTTGAGCGTGGAGTTTGAAATGTGTGCGAGACGTGTGACCCCAGTTTCATTGGGCGCCGTTGAGCAGCTTGAAAATAAACCATTGGAGTCAGGCTTCTCAGCAGGGTAGCATAGGCTTCAACAATAAATTCTGGATTTTGAGAAATAAACATTTATCGTCATAGCAAAAGGAACATCTGGAACTTATTGGAGCACAGCAATTAAGGGGAGGAAACCTCATATATCAAAGCAAAGATTAGCTCTTGACCCTCTAATGTCTTAAGCAGATCTTAACTCAGTCTTGGTTTTCAATCAGTTTAACTGCTTCCTCTGCTTTCATAAAGACATGTGACAAAGTGCACCGAACATTCAAATTCATGATTCAAAGGTGAAATAGTTGAGTTTTCAATCTGGGTTGTTTTGTTTGTTCTGGCACGCGTTCGGGTTCAGCACGGGGCTCGGCCCTCGGAATGACATCACACCCACAATCACCCGGGTTCTTAGAGCTCCAGTTGCACAGGAACAATATTTACATGAGCCAGCTACCCATGCTAGACAAAAGCAGTTCATAATAACGCATTGACACTGCAGCAAAGCGTCCACAGACTGTAATTGGACAGCACCACGTAAACAACGCATTTAATGACAGTACAGCTTTCACTATTGTTGACGTACGGAGGGGCCATCGTGAGGTTCCTCCGACCGTCCGAGTCAAGATTCCGACTTGAGGGAGCGTTCCAGCGGCAACTCGTGGTTTAATTGAACGCGGCATTGATTATATACTGCAAAAACTGCTGCATCTATTTTAGGGACAGCAAAAACAAAACGGCTGTTGTTTTAATAAAGAAGTCACGAAATACTTCTTGTCAGGAGCAGTCGTGAAACATTTTTTCCAACACGTCATTGTTTGTGTGCAAGACAGCTCCCAATGGCTTTTCGTATTTTGGCCTCTTTTCACTTTTCCCGTTCCAACAATGCCCAAAATGTCAAAAATGATAATTGTCTGACAGAGTCGCTTTAACCACTGTGACAGATGCATCGCATTTCCTGTTGCAGCCTCGTAATTCAAGCCACAGTGTGTTTTGCTTGGAGGATTCTAATGTGAAGCAGATGCATCAGAAGATGTTGCTATTTACGCTGTCAAGTTGAAACAATAGAAGTTTGATGTTGTGACTCTGCTGGATTTACACGCCTCGGTTTGTCTTTTGTATGTGCAGGTGAATTTAAATTGAATCCAGCATCGACAGATAAAACCTGCTATACAGTGAGGTAACTACTGAAAGCAAAAGCACAGGTTGTCCAAGGCTGAACAGCTATAAATATTGTTAAAGAGTCTGGGCTGATCTCATGAAGATATCAGGATTACCTGACGTGAAATATGGGGCTTTAAGTGCCTGTTCTTTTTTCTTCGGGTCTCCGACAGTAAATCATGAAACAAAAGACGTGAATCGGAAACACGAGAACCCTGCATCTCCCTCCCAATTCCCTTTTCATCACCCAACCTCCCCCGTGACAAATTTTCAGACGGCCCCTTGAAAGCAGCAAATCTTAATCAAGTGAGTCAGGGAGTGTAACAGGCGCACTCTTTCATTATTGTGGAAAACAACACCATCTATTGCATTACATGCGATTATTAATCTAAAATAGGAATGCCGATAATTGGTGTTTGAGCTCGCAGCAGTTATCCAGTCATGACACGCGGCTATAAATCAACAATAAAGGATAGAGTTGAAACATGCCAAGGTGGAGAAGGAATGGGGGAAGGCGTATGCATTAGTGCTGCTCAAGAGGCACGCTCTGTATTTCTGAGAACGAGTAATATTTCAGGGAAGATTAGACGAGTGGGGGAGAGCGAGCAGGGAGAGTCCTCCACCAACACATTTCTCAAGTTGTGTTTATCAAGAGAACTTCCTGGATGGTACTGCTCGGTTGTTCAGCTCAAAAAAGCCTCTCTCTCTCTCTCTCTCATGTTTCTGTCTCCAGGCTGAAGATGGTTGGTCTACATTGGCTCTTGGTAGCGATGATGGCGTACGTGTGCGTACCAGGGTTTGGGTCCGAGTGCCTGAAAAGCTCCATCTGCAACAACCTGCGCACCGAGCGAAGGATCCAGGTGAGTCAACCTCCCTTCCTGATGTCCCTCAGAAAGGAAACTTCAACCGTGCAGCTCATGTGCTTTAAAGAAGACATGGACAAAGCAACAACAGCATAGGAAACTCATTTTGAACTTTATTGGTTTGATTTTTGATCCTCAAAACAGCAGTAGGAAGATATGATTACCTCGACGCACCAGATATATATTTTTTTTTAATCAAGATCCATGAGTTATTCTCCAAGAATTAACAGCTGAAAAGATAGAGAAACAATCAACCAGTGACTACTTTGATAATAAACAAGCAATACAAGACAAATATTTAACTTATGTGTATTTTCGTTTTCAGTTTTATCTTAAAGAGACTGGATTTTTCCCCACATTGATTTTCTCGTGTACATGGTCAGGATTCTATAAGATAAGGCCGTGTAAATTGTATATGAATCTTCCTCGTTTGGATGCTAGTGACATGAATCTGCATCAAAGTGACAAAAATGCTTGATAATGTATCACCATCAACTCTTTCGGCCAATGACTCAACAGAAATGTTCTTGTTGCTTCTCTGACTTCTCCACGCAGAACTGTATTCGCCTCTGCATACAGAAGATCCAGGCAGAGCTGCCGCAGCTCAATGAATTGGCCCCGAAGATAGACGAGGAAAAGGACCTCTTACTCAGGGTCATTCTGGGCATCCTGGCCTCCAGCAAAGACAAGGAACCGGGCGTGACACCCCACAGCAACGAGCGACGCTCCTACTCTATGGAGCATTTCCGCTGGGGGAAACCAAATGGCCGCAAACGTCGGCCCATCAAAGTCTTCGCGTCGTCTCTGGAGGGAGAGGGCTCCTCCGAGGTCGGCTTCCCCGCTCAGGTTCGCAGGCAGCTGGGTGGTGCCGAGGGCGAGACGAGCGGCGACCTGAATCCACAAAGCAAGGGAAAGCAGAGGGCAAAGGTCAAGTCACAAGTGCCGCTGAGCCCGCAGCACAGAAAAGACGGGAGCTATCGCATGAGCCATTTCAGATGGGGCAACCCCAACACCTCGAAGCGTGACGGCAGCTTTATGAGGCCGCTGGAGGAGAAATCTAAAGCCCAGCTGGCTAAGCTCTTGAGGAACATTCTACACAAGGATGTGCAGAGAGGATCATAGGATGAAAGAAGCATGTTATGACCCACAGATATGAATTAGTATAAGTTACAGGATTTGGTAAAAAGGTTTCTTTCTTTTAATCTTGATTAAAAATATTGAGTTGGTTTTATGTTGAGTTAAATGTTATGCTGCAGCCACTGACCCCTTTGACCTTCTTGACTTTTACGGCTTTTAAATGGGCTTTAAGTGTTTATTTGCTTGTTTGTTTGTTTGTGGTCGGACATGTCATTACTGATTCAAATGTTTTGAAAAAGGAGCTAAAAGGTGAATATTTAACAATAAAGATCATTGTGTTTGTGGCAAAAAATAACTCATCGTCTGATTCATTTCATTTAAAGATGGAAATGAAGGGGCGGACCAAATAGTAGAAACACTTATGTGTCATGTTGGATATCTTTTTTAATGCTTTGTCTACGAGGAAGCGGAGACACGTTTATATACAGTCTGTGGCTGTGGTAAATTATAATTTGTTTAAACCGAGATGCCAGTAGCGGAAAAACAAACACTGGTCTAAGTTGTGCATCAGGAACCTCATCTCTCCCTTCCTCTAATGGAGAGATGAGGTTCCTGACGTAGATCAACTGCTGTGGAAATTTGGCCGATTGAGGTCTCAATCCGTCTCCTGTTTGCAGTCCAATCTCTTTTTTCACGTTTCTTCTCTGATTTCCCATGATGCACGGTGACAATCCACCTCAGTAGTGTGTATTTCACAAAATCCACACCAAGTTACACACACACACAGTATATATTCGTCCTCTATATACGTCTGATGTTTTACATTAGGTTCGATGAATTATTCCCTGGGAAATGGAGGAAAATGCCAACATATTATCTCACAATGTTGAAGAAGTGAACACTTCTTCAACATTGTGAGATAATATCTATTTTCCAGACCCTTTGTTCAGATCTACCCTAAAAATGTAATGGGATCTTTCTTGGACTATGTCCAATCCTTGCATAAAGTTTTGTGTTTTTCCTGATCCTGCAGACAAACCAACTAAAGGACATAACCTCCAGGGCGGCGGTAATAAAGAGATCACATCTTTTTATGCTTAGACAGTTTTATTGTACAACACAGCAACATCACTAGCATGCAGAGTCAGGTATGACACTCATAAGGCATTTTCTCCTCGTAAAAGCTGCCTTTGTCACTAGGTAATCCAGTTTTTAAAGTGCAAAGTTCACAGAATGAATAGAGTTTGACCTACAGCACTACGTTGTAAACAAATCTATATTAACCAAACATGTAATGACAAAAGTAAGATTGAATTACCGTCGGTTAATAATATCACACTAGGCGACATCAACAAGCACACAGCTGACAGGTTCACAGGGCGGTCGTCATTGCTAAGTCGAGTAAAAGATTATTCTACGACGTGTCGCTGGAAGGCTTCGGCTTGTTCTTCGTTAACACGGTGGAAAGAGCCACTGGACAGAAACTGTAAACTGTGTGTGATGAGTTTGGTCTTAATGAGAGCAAAGACGCACATCGGCGTGAATGTTAAAACGTGCACGCTCACTCACATTAACGCAGGTACACTGACCAAATGGTAAACATGAACACACAATCTGATACACTGGCATGTGTGGACATAGATTACACGTACAGGGGGACACTACATTATGTAAAAAAAAAAAAAGAAAAACTGGACTACAGCGAATGACAATAGGGAATAAAAATCAAACGCCATCTTCCACATCAAACAAGACCTGTCACGTGCGACGCGGTCAGGTCACAGAAGCACGGGGGCGGGAGAGACGGCCTCTTAGGATTTCACTAAACTGAACCATCACAGCACGACGACAACAGAAGATACCACGTCACTCACACAAAAGGATCTGCTACCTCTCGTTGGGCCGTGTCAGCCAGGCTCGTGCCACTTTATTGCCATTATACTTACGTTTTTTTTAATACCTGTGTGTGTTTGCGAACACACAAAATGGCTTTTAGACTCGCTTGTGTCTTGCTGTATGAAAAAGATGCAAGGCTTTTAAGTGTCTACAAGAGAAAGAAAACTCATTCCAGTCGGGGTGTAATGGCAACGGCACAGGTCAGAGTGATGTGTTCATTAATACATGAATAATGTGATCCTCTGCCCTTGTGATGATGCAAAACATTGCTACTCCACAATGTATAAATTAATTTCATGTGTTGCTGATTATTAATGTGAGATTTTAACAAAAGAAAACAAATATCGGAATACAAACTACGTAGCTTTCTCCCTCATCTACGAACACAATCAGTGCAGTGGCAGTCTAAAATTAGAGTTAATATACAATATATATACACACACACACACACACACGAGAACATCCCTACTCTGTACATCAGCTTTATATATTTCTCTGTATATACACATTTATATGGGATGAAAAAAAAAATAAAGGATCCTTAGCTATTCGTCTAGTGTCTGATCTGGTAAACGCAACTCGAGTGTGGTCACGACTCGTGTGTTCTTGTGTCTTAGCTTGAGTCACCCGTAAGGCACACTCACTTTGGAGGATAGCACACAGTCATCTTTCATTTCAATCACAGATAAAACAAACAAAAATTATAATTAGACTTAATAGTAAATGCAGGAAATAAAAAAAGCCTGTCGTTAAAGAAAGAAGCACTTTTGGCTATTACACTAAAAAGGCAAAACGAAAAGCGATAAAAAAGACTAAAGACGAGCTGCAGAACAAGGGAGACAACAATCAAACTTAAAAGAACAATATTTAAATTTAAAATTAAACTCATATACTCTCTTCCCGGCCAAAACAAATATAAAACAATTACAATATAAAACATCATGAGATAATAAACATGACTGGTCAATCTCGTTTTGTTATTCAGGTTAGTATGGCACCCTGTAAGGGACAGAAAGAATATCAAGAATTAGCAGTGTTTCAGTTCCAGGGCGTGCAATGGTTTAATTCATTCTAAAGCCAATAAAATATAAAGTCTGAGTCTGTCACAGCCTCTTTAACTCACAGTTCTTGGCAACGTCTCAACTTAAAAATCCAGCCAGTGGAGTTTATACATACATTTAAGGAAGATCTGAAAGGAATTAAATAAAAAAAGAGTGGCAGCTGCATTTACTGGCGTAAGCAGGTTGTTAGGCTCACATAATCTAAGCTAAGTTAAACAAAGAGTGGCTTGCTCTTGAGTTGGCTTGTTCTCCTCACATCCTTGGTTCTGATGCTTTTACAGTGAGGATTGGTTTGCATCTTTTTCCGTACATCGCTGTTGAAAGTGCGGTTTAGTACACACACAGGTCAGGGAACTTCATCTCATAGATGGGCACAGATCGACTCTGACTTTGGCCATAACCTGACGAGATGGTTCCAGATGGGCTGGGCGGGGGTCTGGATGTGGAGAGGAGACAGGCCGCAGTCATCATCATCATCATCATCATCATAATCATCATCACATGACTGCCATTAGTGTCATTATTACTCTTTCTAGGAACGTTATTCAAATATGTCAAAGCTCCGTCTTTTACCTGATTGTCATGTCAAAGATCTGATTTAGTTTACTCTGCAGTAGAGTTGCCTGGACAAGAAAGAATAAATCGTATTAGGTAATGGCAAGAAGGTGAAACAAGAAAAACAAAAATATCCATAAAGATGAAATGTTTCTGACGTACCCTGGCACCGCAGTGGGCAGCTATTTCCTCAAAGGGGGCCTTCTGAAACTTCTCCACCACTTGTCTCCTGCGCTCCCTCTCCTGCTCCTCCATACCAACACTGTCCACTAGAGGCACACGGAAACCAGATGTAAATTTCGAAAGTACACCGTGGAGTCACTGCTTTTCTTCTGCACTCACTCCATTCCATTATTATTAACTACTACTACTTTGTATCATTTTATGTATCTGTTGTGAAACGTTATTATCTTAAAACAAATCCATCTTTAGGAAACAAGCGTAGACATGTGGTGATGCTGTGTTGATAAGTCTAATGTTACAAAGTGAATAGACAAACCAATGGCATTTTTCAGGGTTTCAAATGTGATCTCCTCTGCTGGTGTCCTCTGTCGAAGAGAAAAAGAAAAACGTGATGAGGTAACTGAGAAACCTCTCTTTACGTTGCACATTCATGTTTTAAAACAGTAGATTGTCTTTGAAGCTTAAGAGCCTTTACCTCCTCTTTCTCCGGACTGTTTCGGGACTCCACCTCCACCTGGAGAGAGATAGTCTCCCCGATGCTCTTTCTCTTGGACAGACGGTCCTCATCTGGAAAGAGAGCAGATGTGATCATTAGTTTTTCTATTGAAAACGTAGTAAACCTTGATTGAAACACTGAGGGACCGTTCTCAGAATTTAACTATAAATCTTACTGTAACTGTTCTTTTAGCTCCATTACATTTATTTTAAAGCAGCAGCTTAGTGGTGACTTTACAGGAGTAGTCTGAGCCAATAGACATCATCATTTACTTGAATATAAAAGTACATCAATCAATTCAAGAGATCCTTCTCTTTGTTACAGTTGAAATGAGGACCCAAGGGGTATGTACTTTCACCTGTAAACTGTGGGACATAAGGCGTAGCCAGTCTCTCTGTGTTGTAACCACTGCCTCCGAGAACCTCGGTGATCTTCGATTGAAGGAACAAAACATCTCCTTCTGCCTTCTCCAGTGAGGAAGGCAGCCTAGGAAAAAGCAGGGAGAGGTGGTTGTTTTCAATTATAGTATTGAATATTTAATTATCAAATTCAACACTGGGAGAAAGGAGAACTGAATGTGGAACGAGGTACATACTTGGGGTCATCAATGAAAACATCCTCAGGTAGAAGGTGGGGACTTTCTTTCTGTCTGACCTCAATTACCTGAAGGGGCAGAGGAGAAAAGCAGTTTGTTAACACACATGTTCCTGGTATTCTGAATTTCTCTCTGGATTAATAAAGTATCCATCTATCTATCTATCTATCTATCTATTCAGACACATGTATAAAAAATAAACAAAGGAGTCCAGACCTCGTGTATGTGCTGGCAGAAGGCTGGGACGGTGGTGAGCTGGCAGATGAGGTTGAGGTAGGCGGCGGCGAGGGCGTGAACAGCACAGCGGTTGTAAACAGGCATAGCCTCATCGGTGGACAGAGCCAGGTCCTGCACAGGGTACAAAGCTCTGTTAAACACTGGACCTGACGAACTCTCAAAAGCTTTTTCAACTTGATTCAGAGAAAAGACTTTAGACGTGGTTTAATGCGTCTTTGGCTGAGTCCAACTCTTCTTCTTGCATCGTTATTAAGTCTGCGGTTAGTATCTTCGACGGGGTGGTTGTGTTTTCATTGCTATTTGTTTGTCTGTCTGTGTCAAAAGGATGAGTCATAAACTACTCATCCAATATCCATGACATGTTATGTGGAGGTAGATAATGACCCATTCAAGTTTGGAGTGGATCCAGAGAAAATGGAAGATCCAGGATTTTTTCCCCCTCTCTCTTTAACATATCCAGATGTCATGTTGTTTGTTCACTTTGAGTTTGCATTTAGATCAGTGCGTCAAAGATGAAATAACTAGTGTATCACAACACAGACCAAGAAAAACACAGTAATATTTGCAGTCTGTATATATGAAGATGGATGACATGACTGATCCCTAATAGTGAAGCCAAAGCATCTCGATCTCGACCTGGTGGCTGGCAGCAGTACAGTTATTAAATCCTGCTTCCTCCATGTTAGTGGAAAGGATTTTCTGTCACACCAGGTAGTTCTTATCATACTGCTGCATGTCCAACTGTTAATTTTTTCTGATGTTTAATTTGATATTTGATGCTATTTAAATGGAATTGAAATCTGAGACTGACTCGTGATTGGTCGAGTGCATGTATTGGCGGGACCTTGCTATCGCAGCTCCATCCCCCAATGCCTACATCGCAGACTCTGGCTCCAAATGTGCAAGATGATTGAGTGTAATAGAAAACAAAATAAGAATATAGGTGAATACAATAACATCTTAGTTGCTTGCATGGATGCACATCTGTACCTGCAATGCAAGTGCCAAGCGGATGAGGTCCACCACCACCTCTTCGTTGGCCAGCTCCACGCTGAGAAGGCCCAACAGAGCGAAAAGGGTGTCGTAGTGCTGCCGACCACTGCTCTGCTCCTTACAGCCCAGATAGATGTGACGGTACAGCTGCTGGCCATGCTGCGAGTAAAGGAAGCACGCACGAGGGGAGATTGTATCAATTTAATTAAGTGCAAATGTAATACAGAAATATAATCTAAAATAGGAAAAGCAGAGTAGAAGTAAATTAAATTTGAAAAGGGGACAGAACAAAAATTAATGTTAATAAATCGGTCTTCATTTTCCATTCCACGGAAACAAAGCACCTATAGATAGAGGACAGACCTTCTTCATGAATAGGTTGTCCTGTCTGGAGCACTTGTCAACTTTGAGCTTGAGAATGGAGATGTCTGAGATGATGCTGCACAGAGAGAAGACACAACAAGAACACACAAACTGTAAATGAAGCACAGAGTGGTCTCATTAACTAAATCTAGTACAGTACAGCTCAGGCCCTACAATAATCACAGATGCAAAGACATACCTAATGTTTTCAAACTTGGGCTGGTTGTCGTGCCGGTCGATAAGACTGAGGAGGATCTGCAGCACCAGCAGTCGAATCTCAGGATCCTCGGTAAGATAGAAGGACAGCAGCGGCTCCAGGAAGGAGCTCGGCAGCGCAGTCAGCATGTTGGTGGTCTGGAAACCTGCCGTCACCTGAGACAATCATAAGCACAGGTCAAGTTTACAAACTTACAACACATGACTGATTGGCCATTATGGCAAAGGGAACAGATCAATTCTTGATTATGAGCTCCTCACTTCTGACTGGCTTCTGTTCTATCTATAGGACCATGAACAGCATCATGGGTGTGACGCTAATCTGCTGCAGTCATGCTGATGTTTAACTTTGACTACAGGAATTCATTTTGACACATTTTGAGATACAGGCTTATGGTTCTTTTCCATTTAGCTCTAGATAGGGGACCTGAATGAATGTGTGCTAAAAAAGGATAAAAGAATATGGGGATGTCAGATTACAAAAGAGCAGCCAAAACTGTATAAAGAGCCACTAATTCAAAGCTTTTAAATTAATAATGATAGGATAGGGATCAATATTAACCTGAACCAAGGACTTCAGCAACATGATCTGAATCATCCTGGTGCCCTCAGGCCTGGGGATGAAAAAGCAAATACAATTAAAGCTTAAAACAGTTAAGTTTTGTATATATGGTGTGTTGTTGACTGACCCACAGAATGGCTTAAGGTAAGATATATGTTTACTGTTTGACGTGCAAAAATAATTTACCCGGAGCCTGTGGACAGAAGAGACAGGTGACCCCCAGGGACAGGGATCTTGCCCATAATGAAAAGCATGACCTCTGATCTCTGGTATGTTGGTAGAGTGTTGGCAAATGAACCTGAAAGAGAAAAAAAACACAACATGTAAACACAGCGGTATAAGCATAAACAAAGACAAAGTAAATATTGTCAGGAGTGCAGGAGCATGTATAGCAAAAGGCTCCACTACTCCCCTACTCCCCCACTCACTACCTCACATTGACCGAAACATCTCAACAACCACTCACTCACCGATGGTCCTGATGACGGCCTCCTGTAGCTGCCGCTCCTCGTGAGCTTTGATGATCTTGGTGCCAATGTTACCGTCGTAGGAGCCGGTCAACTCGTAGTCCACACTGAGACGAAGCTGCCGCAGCAGGGTGTTGAAGACCTCCAAAACTGTGGGGCCTGCAGATGCAAACAAAATATTTTGGAGTGTCCTTGGTAAAGATACTGAGTTGTGCAGACAGTGTATGAATGTTGAGCGATAGAAGAAATTGTTGTGTGGTGGCTAGTACTGTCGTCACAAACCCAAAAGGTTCCCCGTTCAAATCCCGGTTTCAAGTTTCACTTTGCATGTTTTCCCTGTGTTTGCATGGGTTATTCCGCGGTCATGCACATTGGGGTTAGAACTATATATTACAGTAGGTGTAATTGACAGTGTGAACGTTTGTCTCTTTATGTTGGCCCTGCTATACGCTGACATACGCTGCCCAGGGTGTACCCAGGGTGTGCGCGTGTGTGTGTATACGACTCACCAACAGAGCCGCTGGCTGCAATGGCAGCTGCCTCCAGCAAAACCTCCACTATCCCAGCTCGCACTGTGGCTGAGTTCTTGCTGTTAGCGTCCAGGTGACCGAGGAGCTGCTGGATGACCAGGTGAGAGTGCTGAGACTGAGGAAGAAGCAGAGTAGGAATGATTGAATGAAACAACATCAAGAAAGCTTTTTTCTGCTGTAAATCAGTGAGAACTCCAAATAATACCAGGGGATGTTTGACTTTTCGCCCCTAAATCATGTATCAACCACTTTACAAAACGTATGGCGCATAAATCACATACGATTTCAGGTTTCAACTTATACTTGTAGTTGAGATCAACGGAAGGAAAGAGAGAGAAAAGAGGGGAGGTGAGGAAGAGGTCTTGAAGGATATATAGGCACTTTATCACTCACCTGGATGGAGTACATGATGATTTTGAAGCAGCGCACCGCAAAGGTCTTCCCCTCCCATAGAGAGTGATTATCTAAGTGCCTGGGGGAACACAGAGAGGAAGAGGTGAACGAAGAGGTTACAGGAAATGGAATCATACAGCACCTAGAGGGATACAGAGTACCTACTAATACATCTCCACAGAATCCTACCATCGAGACACAAAGTGTAATTTGAGCTCCGCCAAGGAGGTTATGTTTCATCGGCATTTGTCTGTTCGATTGTAAGCAGGATTATGCTGAAACTGCTGAACTGATTTATTATGATTCACAGTAAATAATAAAATTAAAATCCAAGTCAAAACTAATTATTAAAACATTCAACCAAAATGATCAGGATGATTAAAACCGAACAATTGGTCAAACTGAGAGATAGTTTGCAAGTAGAGAAATGGAGAGAGTGGTCGTGACATAAATTACTTAAGCATGAGACAGACAGTGATGGATGGACGAGAGCTGCTCTCACACAGAACATGACAAGTGAGATGAATTGAGGGCAAATTGGGAGAAAACTGAAAATAGATGGAGCCGGCGTGTTCAGAGAAAAATAAATTTTAAAATATATACTACACTCAACAAAGAGGAGCTACAGTTGCTTTCAGAGGAATTCTGGAGACATCAATAAATTAAGGCAACACAGGCTTAAAACTTCCAAGAAAAGTTATATTTTCTAAAAAATTTTAAAGGTTTGTAATTTTTATTCTTTTCAATGTCTAAATGAATAAGTTATAACATTTTCTGCAGGCTATCAGGTTAGGTTGCATTATTGCAAGCACATAACATACAAGTTAATAAGTTAACCTTACTGCTAATCCACAACTCCATGGGAATACAGCATAGATCAGGAAAGATGAATGCTGATGGACATACGAGGACTGAAGACAGATTGAAAAAATATACTCACTAAAAAAGGGTTAAGCATTAATGTCTAGGGCTCAGACAGTTGCAGGTAGAGACAAAAAAAATACTTTGTTCCGGGAAGAACAGTAGAGCTGCATTGATTCAAATAAAAAAAAAGAGGAGGAAGAATGGAGAAACAAAGGAGCTCATCTCAGAGAGAAACCACGCTCAGAGACATTCAAAGATAATTAAGGCCACCACAGAAGATGACAGGGGCACAATGAAGCTGTGAAAAAGCAGCGGGTTGAAAATGTCTTCTTAGAAAGAAAAACAACAGTAATTATATAATAACCTTGCAACACAGACATCTATGCAGTGCGATACAATTAAGATGTCTGCTCTGCAAACCATGCCCTCACAGATACAACTGTATAACCTTGCAATGACCTTGTGCCCCCTTGCACGAATGTGGGTAAAGCTAAAAATACTGCAGTCGCGTCCTGGGATGCAGCCCTCCTTCAGGTTTAGAGAGTGCATCAAAAAAAAAACCTGCATGAGGGACCAAATCAAAACGAAAGGACAGATCTTGTAAATAAAAGAGCGAGCAGGGCTGTCTCACATTAGCACGGGTGTGATGGCATTCTTGATGTTGCCATAGGCAGCTCGTCCCAGCAGCTCCCTGAAGCAGCGCTCCGTCAGCTCCACCGGGCTCTCCTTCTCCTTCTCGGACGCCTGCAGCGGTGAAGGGGAGCGGCTGCTGGGGAGAGATTGCAGGTGAGAAAGCAGAAAAGAAGAGGGAGAGATAAGGATAGGAAAGGGAGGGAGAGAGGGAGAGAGGGAGAGGTAGGTGAGTTGGGAGGGGCAGAGAGGTAATGAAAGAGAAGAGAGGCGAGTGTTTTGAACCAGTTTGACTCAACAACAGTAACATTTACACAAAAGCTCCATGTTTTACAGAAAACACTCTGCAGTGCAGCCTTCACTCCTGAGGTGACTTCTCCCTCTGCAGTGAAAATTAAGTGGATGTGTTTGCCCTCGTGTTTTGCTTGTGAGTGTGTGTGGATGCTCACAGTCGCCTCAGCCCTTCTTTATCCTCATGCATAGTTAAAACCTCCACCATAGCTCTAACTTGGTCATGACTAGCCTCGGGTGGTCCACCAATGATGACATTATTTATTAAAGACCCCGACTCTTTCATCTCTCCTGCTCCTGCTGCTGTGGAGGAAATGTGACTTCCTGTCTCTGAGTGACTCCCCTCACTAAGATGAAATTCACAAAGCCAAGGAAAATAAGAATTGATATAACAGTTTAAGGTCATACACATGACAGGAGAAACTTTCTTTTGGTCAGGTAATGTAGAAATCTGTAGGTGAAGTGTTGAAAGGTTTATATTTTCTGCTGAGACGATATCTGGCAGGAAACTATTTAGGGAGCATAAAGAGTTCAATTTTAACAATCTAAATCAAAATAGGCAACTGCATTGGTGAGAAACTAAAAGACATTTGAGTTCCCACACATGAGATTTAATCCACAAGATTTTAGTACCAGAAATAAATTATCTTTCTCTCTCTCTCTGAACCATCAGAAGATATAACTGTGCCTCATCTTTAAATGAACTTGAACATGTGTGGACATTAATGTAGAGAGAAATGCACCATCTGTGAGTTCGACCTGATCTCACTGCTGCTGGTTTCGTCACTGGTGACGGCTTAAGTCAGTAAGGAGGAATAGAGGATGCACAGCAGGGTCAGACCTCATAACTCACACAGAGGGGAGGAAAGCATGGTGAGAAATCTGTCTCTTTCTCTCCATCTGCCTCTTCATTACAATTACCGCCACATATCTTTGGGCTGTATTCTTTTACTCACCCTCCACCCAGTCCTTTGCTATTTCCCCCCTTTGCTCCTGTTATTTCAAATCGCAGCATTGACGTCAAACATATAATTTGAGTGTTTGGAATATTAATATAAAGGAACTCTGCATCTCTCACTGGCGTGGTCCTGCCCTCAATCCTTGTGACGCCGTAACTCTCGACTGATTGCGACATTTCTGTTCATATTTTCCCCCTTTCTTCTACAGATGATGCTGCATGTGGGGAAACAGACACCCGTAAGGGGAGCGATGCTGTCAGTGGATTCAGTCAGTGATGACAGTGATGATGAATGACGTGGGTGATGCCTGGCTAGACTGCCAGGACAAACAGCACCGGTAGGCCACAGAGCGGCTGTGGACTGTGTGACGGAGGCACAACGGGTCAACGCCGATTCATTTTAGGTCAATAATCTTCTCACCCCATGTTGACAATCTAGTCTCTTTAATGACAAATCTTCAAAATAAAAGCCTGGTTACTTATACCGTGTGAAGAAATGGAGAAATAAAGAGTACACCTTAAATAAATTCTAAATGATTCTCTCGAAATCCAACCATACAAATGTTGTCTATATATATATAAAATGTCAAAAGTTACACACAGATATACATGACAGCATCAGTGTATTTAAAGTTGGCCGACTTGTTTCCACCTCCTCCCACTATCCAGAAAAGAAGCTAAAATAATCTGCTCTGTAGTGACCGGGGGATGCAGAGGTGGTATTCGAATATTGCATGTCATGTCAAACTTGACATGAATGAAGTGACAGCCCCAGTGAGGTGTCAATGTAAGAGAGAGAGCGAGAGAAGGACGGAGGGGCTAAGTGAATGAAAGCATCTTCAATGAAATAGGATAATACCACACTATAGAAACAAAAGTAGGAATTCAATACATGGTGCTCAATGTTGATGTTGTAAGTGAAACCCTGAGAAGATAACAAAGTTCAACGTGACACACATGCATTTGTGTTCACACCGCTTAAAGAAGGCAGCCACATGCATCGGAGATCACCTCAGAATGTGGTCGGAATGATCCGATCTCAAATGTGTCCTTAATACATCTTAGGTGCTTTCACACCTGTCCACTTGTTATCAGATCACCAGAGGCTTCTTAATACCACATCTGAACAGAGTTTGCTTAACATCCATTATATATTTGCCATAGGTTTGAGAAACTGGAAACAAATCAGTTGTCAATTTCCTTGCGGGCGCTCACCTCTCTGTACGCTCTCCACTCTGCAGGTTGAAAAGCAGAGAGGGGACGATCTTGTCCATGTGCTGAGGGTCCCAGATGTTGGCCTGTAGCTCATCATTCACAGTCTTCCTCACCACACCCTGAAGACCCTTGATACCTGCCATACGGATCCTGGAGGCAACAAACAGACACAGATCACTTGACTGATTCTAAAAATGGATGATTGTATTTATAATTGTGTCAGTGTTTTCCTTGTGTTTTATTCAAGGTTATATTTAACTGCCAAAGATGACATTTCTATATTCAGATGACAAAATAACTCAAAAGATTTCATTTTGTCAGAGAAGAAAGAAATGTTCACAGGCAGGGGTACTTTGAGGGAGTCTAAAATAAACTTCTTATAGTAGTCTTATAAAAAAGCAGTAACTTAATATCTCTCCCTCTGGTGCAGTCAAGCATCTGTCCACTCACTTGGTGCGGATGTCAGGGTCCTCGTAACTGGAGTGGCACATCTCACTGAAGCGCGACACAAAAAAGTCGTAACTGCGGTGGTACGACGGCGTGTCCTCTTCTATGTTGGCAAACTTCACAAACTGAGAGAGGGAGGAAAAGAAAAAAATAATTAGAAATATATATATCTGCAGGAATAAATAAATCTGCTCCTTAATATGCCAAGTTCATGAATAGTTTATCTTAATTAAAAACTGACTGATGAAATGACCCTAAATCCTAATGGTGAATATCTCCCAAAGTAACGTCAAAGCTGTAGCACCATAACATCTCATTAAGAATTAAAGCACAGAGCAGAGGAGGGCTCTCCCACTGCGCCAGAAAATGTCACCATTTAAACACGATGACATTTAGCTTCACGCCACACGACAATTAATAAATTATGAACTAGACTTCTTTGGAATCAAGTTAGAAAGGATGCAACCTCTAAACAAGAATTCTGCCGTTTATTCAATAAAAGGAGATTTAATGTAATTACATCAATCCCCCGTTCAAAAAGAGATCCGTCACCCAAATGCTGCACTAAGGATAAAAAAGATGAATGTATGGAGAAAATGAGCATCTAAAGAAGTCCCTGTTGAGTACATTTCCCGAGTTCACTCTCAGAGTGGTTACTGGAATTAAATGAAGTACCCTTGAACAAATTTAATGAAGTGAACCCGTAACTGCTCCTGTGATGCCGCTCAGCTGCTGCAGTAAATTGCTGCAGCAGTTGATACCCGGACGCTGCCCAGATTTACTGGCAGCATCAAGTCTGTGTCTGCAGAACATCAACTGATAATGGAAAAGCTGAGGTTATAAACATTTTGAGCTGCAACCAAAGGCTTTTTTTCTTTTCGCGAGCACAGTGGACAAAACAGTAACTCAGGCATTGCTGTGCTGAAGAGCTTGGTATGTGTGGAAAGGCTCTGCAGTGCATGGTTTAAGGTCACGGACACTGTGAGAAAAACTGGTCGGGCTGGATTCCCCTGGTTATAAACTCTCCTAATCCCTCCCCCTAACCTCTCTCTGACACCAGTCTGCATGCGACGAGCCATATGATGCATAATACTTAAGGAGAGGCTTAATAGCATGTCTTTGCACTGAAAATTACAGTATACATATATTTTTATGAATGAAGAAGCTTACCTCGATAGTGTACTAGGACTGAAACTAACCCTAAATCAATATCCTCACTGGAGGCCGACTGAAAGCAAAGATAAATTTAGCAGAATTGGCAAAATTGCACTACGGATTGTGATAAACTGCCCTGACATGCTCAATGAAGCATGCACTCTGAGGTGTGTGTGCTGGAGTGCGTGGCCTTGCATCAGTCCAAAACACTCATGTGCGAGTGGGTGTGAGAGACTGATAGCAGGAAGATTATGAGTGAGAGGCTGAAATGTCTCGTCAATCTGCGGAGATGACTGTAGAGCTTTGCCAGTGTGGTCGGCGGCTAATCTGATTTCCTTTATGGATGCTCTGCTGACCTGGTGCAACAGCACTCATAGCTGCTTCCCACATCACAGGAACTCATCACTCCTACTCCCACTCCACTCCACGCTTCCTGCTGAGCTCTGATCGTTCTCGAGGTTTAAAGTCTTTTACTTTGCGCTATCAAATCGGGAAGGTAAATGCAGCCTGTTAACTTCTGATTAAGATAATACCTCTAAATCCGCTGAAATGAGTGGAGTTTGATGTGGCATAAGAGCTTAGAATATAAGGCACATTAAATCAGATTAATGACTGACAGTTCGAGAATGTGGGAGTTTGTCTACATTTATAACTGTAAAATAATCTAGTCTTAGCTTTAAAATGACTCTTTACCACAAGTTTTATGAGCAGGTAGGTTTTTGCTTATCAAATTACATTTGTAGCGTTAAATTGTCTGTTTGGCTTCGACAGTAAGTGTGAATCCTTTGAAAGTAATGCACATGAAGTCACTCAGACTTCAAGTTGGATTCTTTATTTGTTTTACTCTGTGAATGCAACAACTTTGGTCCCCCACTTATGAAGTCAAATTGTCAGTTTGATTATTTTAATGTTAACCACAAGTATTCACAGAGTTGTCTGTTATCACTTTGGTGCTACTTTGATATAGATACTTTCAAACTTGTGATGTAATCCTGGACACTCACCGAGTTGGTTCCTAGGATCTGTAGATTGGGTTTATCTGACTCGAGCAGCTTGCGCACCATCTTCAGAAAGCTCTCCACGAACAGGTTGATGCTCTGACAGTGGCAGGCCATCAGCAGCTGGTCCAGAGCCTCCATGGCTATGCACACGTAGCTGTGGAGGAGAAGTGAGACGCAGGTAAATATTATGCAAGACTCTTGACCCTGTAGGCAAATGTAGTCTTTGAGTGTATATTTCATATAGAGATTAGAGTTAATGGTTACATTCTCGACGGCTAACTTCACACAGTCACGGATACAAAGTTGGATAATCTCTGCCACACGGATTCGGAAGACTCACATCTTGCACAGGCAGAGCGACTCCGCCAAGTGCAAATGTAATCTGTACAGGCTCTTAACGCTGGCAGGGATCATCACACAGCGTAATATTCGTGAGTCACGGAAGACAACAACTTCTGTTGCATATAAGGCAAGAATGTGCAGAAACAACACTGTTGAGGATCTTAATGCAGCCATGTTGTCTTTTTTATTTTAAAAACAGACCAACTCGCCTCTTCACCTAAAATGTTTTTCCTGAGACTACTTAGAATGCCGATTGACCGGTGATGCTCACCCATATCTGTGTCGGGCCACATCCCTTGACAATCTCTCAGACAGGTAAGCTCCGATACGGTCGAGCTTCTCTGGAGCTGACAGGGCATAAAATGTCAGCTTCTCCATGTTGGCTTTCACCAGCCCATCCTGAGAGGATGACAGCGGGAAGGAAGGAAAGAAGAAAGAAAAAAAAACAAGACACCGCAGAAGATCATTTCAGGTTCTCACTCACATATAATTATTCAAGACAAATCTCTAAGCTTTTTGCAGCTACAGTAACTGTACGCAGTTCGGTGCAGTTCTCCCTAAAAAACAAGTTTTAGTTGTATAAATGGATCACTCTGTTTCACATGCTTTCCCCCTTGACCTACTTCACTGCGCTTCAATTTGGTCAGGGGGAGGAGAGAGCTAAAAACATCTGTAGTCCATTGAGATCACTTTACATTCTGACACCTGCAGTCAATGGACATAACATTCCCAAAACTAAACAGAAGTCAGATTAAAACTTGAACCCATTGCCAAGACAACAACATTATTATGGAAGGCTGGTAGCATTTATAAATACACCCATATAAAGCTTTGTAAGACAGGTGCTTATTTTTCTACTTTTAACACATCACAGAAAAACTGAATAAAGAGCAGTATAAACAGGTCCTGTGAACAGAATGAACACAAAAATAATATGACCATAGTATAAAAAGCGCGGATGTTACTAAAATTAAAGATGGCTCAGTTCTTAAGTGTCCCAGTAACACATTAGTTTTTCTTCCGAATTTTATAATATGTTGTGGGAAAATGTTGATCTTCAGCCTCATCTTTTCCTCTGTGCCTCGGCATCCCTGCTTTACGTTACTCACCTACAAACTTGCTACATAGTTTAGCTTTCATTCCGTTAATAACTTAATCATTCATGTTGGTGTTGCCAAGCAGCAGAGTTCTCACAACAAAACAGCTTGAAGGCCAAGCACACCAACATAACCATGAACTCTTGAGAAGGTTGTAGCATCTTATATTCAAACATAGAAACAATTGTTTTTTGGGGCGGGGGGGGGGGGGTAGTGTCACAGTATGCAGGCGTATATATATATATACACACACTCACAACAAGGACATATGTGTGCTACTTCGTCCCCTGTACTTCCAGTTTTGGCCACAGATCTGACAGGTAAAGTGGGTTACTGCAGCAGCACAGAGGCAATTCTGATCATCTTCTTCACCATCCACTTCATGAGTCATCTGTGACAGATCTCAGTTAATCAGAGGAAGTGGAGGCAAAGAAGAGGTCTGTGGTTTGACACAGACAGCTATACATAGGACAGTTTTGTGTGGAATTGGTGCAAAGTTGTTTCATCACCTCAACTTCACTACTCCTAATCCAACACGTCACTGTTTATAATCACCTGACTCAGCTACTGGGGATGTACTGATCCCCCTTTTTCAGTCCTGATACCAATACAGGGTACCTGGACATTAGGTATTTTCCAACATGAAGTACCATTTCAACACCAGTAAGCTCTCCTTCTAGCTACGGTCAAAATGGACATATAGTTAGTTGTGGCAGGCACAGAGGAAAACATATAGGATTGAACTAAATGGATCTGCCAAATTTTTGCAAACAATCCGTTTATCTGAGTCTGTATCTGACCAATATCTGATGGAAACCATTGATAGGTATGATGGTGCCTTTTTAAGATAACGACTTCTACTGACATTCAGTCAGTGCATTAGTAAGCTCCACATATATAGAAATGGTTATCAGAGACAGCAAGGCAAGCGATAAATAAAAAAACAGAGTGTCATTGGAGCTTCTCACCTCTGGGTCTTCTGGGAAGATGTTGTCTACCAGTCTCTTGTACCGAGGCCGGAGAGCCCCGCAGCAACCACAAACCCCTGAGGAGGAGGAGAGGACGGAGAAAAACAAAGGGGGAGACAGAGATAATCAATTAGACTTTTCCACTGGGACTGACAGAAATGCGATAAAAACAAAGAGCTGTTGTAGCAAAATCTTTCTATCCTGGATGAGTCTGTGTAAATGAGAGGACACAGTGCAATAGCAATAAGGTAGCAGCACACTGAAATGAACAGTCTTCTTGCCAATATATGTTAAGGCCTTATCTTTTTCTTGTATTATTAGGTGCAGCTGCCTGCTGTGACAGGTTAAACAAAATGCATCAGCCAGTGTAGAGATGTGAGGAAAGGAGAACAGAAGAACCGAAAGATATTCTTCAATTGTATCAGGACAAAAAGCAAAGCATTAACAAATCTTCACGGCCGAACGCTCTGCAAGAAAAGAGCTGCCAAGCGTTGTTCACCGATGACAGTACTGGCACGATGCCATCATTCAAACTGCTGAATCCAAAAGTGAAAACGTTAAGATATATTCTTGTTTAGAGAGCTTCAGGAAAACAGAAGCTTAGTCTGACCCTCCACAGTCTGTCTTTGCACTTTTTGCTTTTACAAAAACAACCTTCATTTTCCCACACAAATTGCATGCAAAGTGAAGGTAACCCATGTGAAAGCCTTTCGAAAAAGACCCAGTGTAAAAAGAATCAGGTCACAAGACAATTACAGACACAACAATGCTGCTCTGATGATAATACACACACAACACAAAGTCACAGGCATACACACTCTCTCTAAATCAAGACAGCCTTGGAGAGACAAGTGCCTTTTTTTTTGCAACGAGGAGAAAGCTAGCGAGAGGTGGATTCTGATTGGCTGAGGGAATTCAGCAGTGGTGAGTCATAAGAAGACCGTGTGAGAAAAAAGAGGAATAACCTAAAACTGTATAAAGAACAACAAATGAATTACTACAACCAATCACATAGCTCTCCATTACGACTAATAAAATAAAGCTGCAGTTATTAAACAAAGATAAACAAGTTTAGAAGTCGTAAAAGGCAATGGGGGGAAAAGTAGGTCATTGCGGTGTCAGCAGTGGACTCACGTTTAATAAATAATATGAAAGACGGACACCTCAGTCCAAACATAGGAACAATTCAATGTGGGATAGACAGAAGCAAAACTATCTGCTTTTCGGCCGTCCTTCCTTCCCTCCTTAACCTCAACCTCTTTTTCCTTCCTTGCATTATACCAAAGAAAAAAAGGTTCATGTTGCGCCGTCCACACGATGAGACGCTCTCAGCCTCCTCGGGGACTAAAATATCATATAAACAAACCGTCACCTGGAGCTACACGTCCCGACAACATAATGACATTATATTCTCAATATAAAATGAACCAACTGAGCACATTTTCACAGCTGATGGAGGCAATCAGCATCCACATGCCTGACTCACCAACGTGCAAAGACAGGCTGAGCCCTGCCACAACAAGTAATGTGCAAGATGAGCAACAACCACGATTCTTGCGCCATACAGCTGATATCAAGAGACACATTTCCAGGGACTTGCAGTACAATCTTATTTCAGTGTACATTTTACCTATAAATCATCATACCAAAAATAATACAATCCCTCCTCTGGGCTAACCTCACTACAATAACAGGCCTTGTAGTGTGTTTTCAGTGACCTACACCTCAGGAGGGGAATCGGTGCAGACAGGAAGTCCTTGAAAAGCCCTTTAATTGAACAAAAGGCATCTTTACAGTCTAAACTACTTAAAGGCCCTTCTGTTTCAAGGCTTCTTTCCCCTCTCTAAAAGTTCTGCTGAACTCCACAGCAGGAGCTCTGCTGGTGTTCAGGCTTATCTGTGTGTCTATTCATAGCAGAGCTCCTCCATCACTTCAAACACTAATGAGGCCTCTGTAATGGTCCCTCCCTCCTTCCCGTCCTCCTGCATCCACCCAACCTGCATCCACCTCACTCTATCGTCCTTCCTGTATTGGCTTGGGGGCCTGAGAGTGGGAGTCGCCACTGAATTAATGAAAATGAGGCAGGTCCCGAGTGTAGAGAGGAAAAGGTGGAGGACAAAGAAAGAGGGACAGGGACGCAGGGGCGTACGGAAAATATGACGGAGATGGTAGTGTGATGGGGCAGGTGGATTGAATGAGTCACAGATTAGTGCTGCTAATTTCTTTGTCCAGTATTAATCTGTCCTGTCCTCTCTGTCAGCAGGAGAGGAAAGTAAAGCCTAACTGAATTATCGGTTGGTGATTAAAAATACAAAAGGCTAATATAAGCCTTTAAAAACATTTCAGTATCTGCATTTATAAAATAATTTCTATATATTTGCTTGTATTAGGGTTCTCTTTTTATTATTAAGTATTTCACCTTTATTGACAGGATAGTAAGCTTGAAATGGGGCTATTGATCCAAATATCCTCAATAATTTTAACACTTACATTTCATACTCTTGTGGTGCAAGAAGGAAAGAATACTCTACTTGACTTGTGCATCGCAATTAGTTATAAGTTAGTTACGTTCTTTGACAAGTCCTGGATTGTTTGCATTTTGACAAGCGACCTTAAAGGCGCTCCCATTGTTTGCAAGCAGGTAGAAAAATGGCCTGACACAAACTGAACAGATGTCAACAATTTGTAAAATTGAGATGAAACACACTAGTGAAAACATCCCTACAACTATTTTATATTCAATTTCTGTCAGTAGATTCCTTTCACCTAAATCTTGCATGGTGCATTCGTGAACGCAAATGTTTGAGAGAGACACTCTGCAGTTTCTCAGAACCCCCCAATGTGTTGTGCATGTGTGAAAGGCAAACTCTGGGTTAAGTCTGTAGCCAATTCTCTGGATTTTACCTGCAGGTCAAGTCTGGAAACATTCACATATTCTGCTTCCAGTACTCCAGTGATGTAAAAATCTAGTGTTTTGTAATTAGTTTTGTGTCTATGGTGCTGGTTATGGTGGGTTAATGTGTTACAAGCTAAGAGAGCGCAAAACAGTGGGTGGACAGGAATTTGGAAGACAGCGGTGAAAGCACACATAGCAGGGGATCTCACGACATCCGCCCACTCTGCATGGCGAGCTGACAACACATTTAGGCGCTGGACAACGAGCTCTACCATACACACTCGCACATAAACCCACACACAAACATGGTCGCACACACTTTGAGGAGTATGAAAAACTGTGGAACGATGAATTACTGGTTGTTAGAAGGAAGAACAAGATAATAGAGGAGGAGGAGGAGCTAATGTCTACTTGTGTCACTGAATGCTTGGAATTCACATGTTCTTAAGTACACACATGTTGAGGGGGGTCTCCACCCCTCCAATCACCACAGCAAGGAGCCGGCCAGTCACAGTGCTATTTTTATCCCTCTAACAATGGGCTGGTACATTAACAGATTACACTCTCCATTTCCCACAGGATTTCAGCTTAACATTTCCACTTTAGGGTGAGACTAAGAGGGTGGAGGAAAAATAACTGCATTCTGAAAGGGAGATAAATTGGGCCAAACAAAAATTATATAGTTCTGAAGTGCCCCTGTCTTGTCAGTAGTTTTTTTTTCTGATAAAATAGTCACCCACTCACAAGAAATGTTACGATTAGCTAATAAATATTAATTCCTAAGCTTATTTGTAGACACAATTTGCTGGTCAGCCACAATTTTCAGAATATATTGATGTGTGGCCTTTGCTCAAAGCTTTAGAGCGAATAGTAAACAAGGAATGACTAATGTGTACTTTGCTGTTTCAGGAATGGTGCATAAATGGATGTTGGACATATAATTGGCTCCTCTGTGCATATTGTGGCCACTTTATGGCCCCTGATTTGCAAAAATCTTACATCCGCCACTTCTATTTAGGACTTTGAACATGCACACAAAGCAAGTGCGTGTGACAAGTGGCTGAGTGCAGTAACACATCTGCACCTGCTTCCATAAAGCTGTTCTGCTGTACCAAAATTCATGTGGCTGAGAAAAGAGACTAAATATAGCTGTGATGCCCTGCATTTTGGATCAGTGTGTGTTAATGCGTTTCTCTTCACGTGTGAGTGTGTGTGCATGAGAAAGTGGTGGTGGTGGTGGGGGGGGCGGCGGCGAAGACGACGATGACTGCAACTACACATTTATACCTCAACTTCACCTGGGGTCATGCACACAAGCACAGACATACTCAAGCAAACAGTATTTACTTCTGTTTTGTATTTGGGCAGCTTTAAGCTGTATACACCTGTGCAAAATACATGACACTTCTCACAATGGTTGCAAAGCATGTTGCCCTTGGGGGAAGGACCAAGTCCTGCTATTTTGGAATCAGCAAACAAGGAGGGGCAAAACATATTTGACCAGTGGATACACATGCAAAATGTAGTGTAGTGTACAAAATGCAACAGTGGTGAGGAGAGTGTAAGCAAATGATGAACAAGTCTAATTCCACAACCAACTGATATGCACACAAGCTGTCGCCTGCTGAGTTTGGGAGAGCTGCATAGCAGATGAGCAAAGAAGGTGAGCATCACGGCTGATAGCTTTGGGGGTAAATTCAACTGCTGTCACTAAGGCACACAGAGGAGGACAGCTATTCACATTCACTGCATACGTAACCACAATGTGAATCTATCCCACCTAACTCTGTCACGACAAGCCCATCTCCACGCTTACACAGAGTAAATACATATTTTTCTGCCATCAACCCCTGTACACAAGTCAGATTCATAGCATAGTGTACAGTCCCATGTGGGTGGTAGCGAACATGGCTGATATAATATGACAAATACTCTGATGAACAGACGCAGCAGCCAAATAAATCCTTGAGTCACAAGAATGAGCCGACACACTATGAATCACAGTCAAACAGTTACTGACACTGGGCTGCGAGGGTCTTGAGTGCAGGCATTTCCACACAGTAGCTCACCAGCGCAGTGCACGGTGAAGTGAACATGATCTTCCCGTGTCTGGGCTGATGATTTATTAGCCTGCTAACCGAAATCTTTTTTTCCATCAATACTCGGCACACTCGAAGCAAAGCCGGCTACATTTTTAATAAGCAATAATCAATGAACCATATATCTGCATGTACAAGAAACAACAGAGCGACAGACAACAACAACATTTCACCAAGGACATTGTCTCAGGTTTTAACTTTGTTCAGCACCTTTACTACTTTTCACAGAAGCATTCATTTATCATTAAGGGATGATGAAAACTAGGAAAGGATAAGAGAGAAAAATCAATCATCGCCCACATAACTACAACAATTAGCTGCCTGTGTTATAAGTTCAGAGAAACCCAGCATTATCACCTCAAAGATAAAAAGAAGGAAACAAGAAATATAAAAGTCTTTTACCAAAAATATACATCTTGAAAGCTTGTGTCGCCTTGGAAGCTAATGCTGTAGTTCAATCAACAGTATCCACATACAGTAAGAGACCAAGTTCTCATAATGTACAGGAGACGATACACTGTAGTGAGAACTGCAGTCTGTCACAAGAAAGCTCAGAGGAAACATTGTTTGTAGAATGTGGGAAAACTGGCTTTAACGCTGGATGCTTGACATTGCTCACATGCCTACAATGGCTGGAACACGCATACAAATACACAACGGAGGAAGGGCTGTTATTCTTACCGTACATCACTCGTGATGTTGGAGTCTCTCACCGCGGCAACCTGATTCCTTAATACTGCTTCAGTGGTTTATACAGACGCACTGCTGTGCCAAGAGGCACTCAGAATGCACATACACATGCACACCCTGCTCACTCTGGGATAAATGTGCACGTGCGCTTGGAGCTAAAAGCCATATGAATGTGCGTCGTGATTGGTGCAGAGCTCGGCTCGATGCAATGAGTTACACACACTCCCCCTGCCGAGCAGACTCACACAAACACAGGCACAGAAGGGGGCTGAGAGGCAGCGTCAGAGAGAAGCGTGCCGTGATGACCTTGGATTTTCCCCTGTTTGTCTTCTGCAACAGCGCTCCTTCTTAGATGGGCTTTGCAGATTTAACATGCAGGTGCACAAACAAACACACCCACCCCATTATAATCATTTATCTCAGTTTATAGAGAAAGAAACAGAGAAAAGGGGAGGGAGGGAGGGAGGGAGGGGGAGAGAGAGAGGGGGGGGGGGGGGAGAGAATGTGCACATCAGGAATATACGGGTGAAGACCTCCCACTCACGCAATCTCCTTTCCCCCTCTCTCCACCCCCTGACGGCATCACTCTTTCCCTCCTCTCCATCATTAATCATCCCATGCCTCTTTCTTTTCTTAGTTTCAGTTTTTCCTTTTGTGCTTATGCAACTTTCTGCTACATTTCCATCCATTTTCTAGTGAAGCATCAAAATGTCGGCCTTTTCTGCATTTTGACAGGATTGGGAAAACATTTAGCTAGAGCTGTAGCGGCTGGGGGAAACCTCAAAACATTACAGCCTCTCTTTTTTCTAATCAGTTCCCTTAGAGAGCAGAGGAAACATATCAAAATGGCTTTCTGGTATTGGCATTTTAACTAAATCTATAGCAGAAACAAAAAAACTGTGAAATGCTATTGTTTATTAGCAGATCACTGTTTTATTCTCAACTATAGTACATTAACACAACACTGGTGAGCAGCTGGCTCATATCGCTCTAATGGTCCGGCTTCTCACCTGCACGACGAGGAGTGCACCACGTACGCCACACAACCATAACTACGACCGACATAATTCATATTGATGATCACATAACTGGCAGGTTTGCAATGAAACCTGAAACCTTCAGAAACAATCCACTTCCCAGATAGTATCAGCGTATAATGTGTGAGAAGCCTACTTTCCAAAGCTGGATTTCACGATTATCAGAAGTGCTCATTGGTCCATGAGAATGAGTTACATCAGGCCTGTTGTAACTGTTAAATTGTTCTCACTTGAGCAATTAATAGAAACAAAAACCAGTCATAGGCTGCAGCCTTGTACAGATGCAGCCACTGCATTTAGCCACAGCTTGGATCCTGTAAAGTTAAGATACGTTGTAAGAATTTAGGGACAAACGTATCTTCACAGTTACTGTTAGTTTGATTGTTTCCCCCCCCTGGGGATGAATCCCTAGGTCATTTTGCTCAGCTGGCTGCCATCATACACAATCAAGCTTGGTTTTCCTTGCTCTTGCACGCCTGCACTTGTGAACCAACATGCCCTGTAGAAACACGGCGACTGCCCCCAAGACCTTTTTGTCAATGAGAGTTTACGTTTCAGTCGAGATTAAGGATGAAAGCAATTAAATATGACCCAGACGGCAAGTAATGAGACTTCACTTTAATTGGACATAAGTGTTCCATCAGCAACCTGTGATAAATAATGATCGCAGCCAGTGGTCTTTCCATTGAGTGCTAAAGCATCCTTAACACTCTCTTAAATAAGCTCTATCGCCCTGTTTTTAACAAGACAGGAGGGAGTTTGCAGCAAGTCAAATAGTAGTTTCTACGTTTCAGTGGAACAATTCTCTAATCGTGTGTTGTAGAAACAGCGACAGAGCCAGGGAGAGAACAGAGGAGCTGGTGTTGTCACTTACCCTTGCCAACGCGATGGTCCAGAAGGATACGACAGTCCAGTGCCAGCCTCTGAGAGGCCGGGACATCAGGCGCAGGCAAGGGCATGGCAGGCAAGCAACCACACAACAGCCCACAAGCACACACACAAAGAAACCCCAACACACCACAGAAAACCCCCTAAGAAGGCAAAGACTGAAACGTAACACTACAAGTTACAGACTAAGAACATCTACTTATTTGGTTACAATTCTTGGATTTGAAAAGTAATACTTGCAAACCCATTCTCCCAACGTCTGGCTCACAAGTGCTGGATAAACAAGCTAAATGCAAAATCTACTCACATCCACAAATAACCAGTTTGTCAGGAATAAAAAGCTACACACATGCTCGCACACACTCACACTTACACTTGTCCTCAATGAAGCCTGAGCAGAAAAGCCAAGTCCAACTTGTGTGTGACGGCGGACACCACACCAAACCAAACCAAACTCACAAATTCTCAAAGAACCTGCAGAAAACCAACTCCTACGTCTCCGTCTTGGAGCTTCTCTGTAATTTATGTTAGTGCATCGGCAGGTTTGCCGTATTAACAGAGAGATTAGCGAATTAGTCCTTTCAACAGCAGCTCTGCTTCTCTCGATGCGCGCCTCTCTCATTAATAAACATCTCAGCCACACAATGGGGCTCACTATCCACCGGGAGTCTCTCTCTGGGCGAGAGACACGGGGAGACGCAGAGACAGTGAGGGTGGAGAGAGGCAAGGACAGAGGGACAAGCATTCGGTCCGTGGGCTTGACGTTCGAAGAATGAGGAAATCACTGGATATCAACTCAGGGAAACTGCATGGTGAGGGATTCCTGTGCAACATGCACATCACATGCATGTGCACAGGAATGTTGGAACATTCATGTAGAGTTTCTCTGACTAAACATGTTCACAATGTGCAGTGATGAACTGTTTTTTCCAACACTGTCCTACATTAAACTTTTAGGTGAACTGCTGTTGAAATAGCTGGGTGTTCCTAACCTGTCATGTTGGATGCTCGACACAAGGCGGCGTCGCTCCTCCAGGTTCACAGCGGCGGTGAGATGCGCGGCTCTTCAGGCCGGAGCGGAGTCTCCACCGGCGGGTTGGGAAATCAGGAAAACCGCTGGATTGTCCTTGGCCTGTGGAGGTTAGCATGTCCAGGTTAGCTGATGAGCGTACACACAAGTGAAACCTGACACACAACGCAGGAAACGCCACGAAATGACACGTTTCTGTCCAGTGAGAAAAACAAACAGTGACATTTATCATATCGTCACAAACCGGCTGTTCATTTAAAAACCTCCACAGATGCCAGTCAATGGGAATAGCGGTAGCGATGCTAGCTGTCACTGCTTCTCCTGGAACTTTGTTCCACCATAGAAACACTTTTCACAGATTTGTATGACGTTTAAATATAAACTCACGCTTGACAGAACGTAACGAGACTAGCCGGCGTCATTTAAAGGGGGGGGTGTTGTTCAATGAAGCTAGCTATGAAGCTGGTGTAGCAACGCAAGCTAGCTGCCACAGTTGTTAAACGACAGCACCGTTCACTTACTATGAAGTGAACACGATTAGAATCCGTGTAGCTTCCGTTAAAAGCATGTGGCAGGCGGTCACGGAACGTCTGAGAGCTTCTCCTCCACCGTACCACAAGTATTCACATGTATCCACTGCTCCCCAGCTGGTCCTGACAGGATGTGAGTATGTGACTGAGGCATTAGTGACACACACACACACACACACACACACACACACACACACACACACACACACACACACACACACACACACATATATACCACGCACATGAACACACACACACAGTCTCTACACTTTGATTGACTGGCAGCATATCTGATATATGTGGGTCAATGACCTGACGCCTATATGTTCTGTCCGACTGCATTTTCTACTGATAAAAGTAAGGTTTAAATACATAAAGAACTACCATATATATGCAGTACCTCTCCAGTATATGTACACACTCTAAATTTCCCACTAAACGTTCGTTATTTCAATGTTTCTGTTTTTTAAAGTGTCAAAATATCATATGGTGCGACCGTCCGGCCATTCAAATTTATTTCCTGCCAAATTTGGCATGATTACCAAAGTATTTTGTAGTCCTGTACAAAATTGCAAAGCATTTGCATTATATTTCCATCATAGTATACTCACAACGTTGTTCTGATAATGTCCATTTGATGACATACCATAGGAAGTAGCATCATAAACCACTTTGCAAAGGTCCCATGGAAGGAGCAACAGGTTGGTAACTCTCTCTCAAATTTGTAAAAAAGAAAATGCCAATGATATATATTTTGATTGTAAATAAATAAATGCAAAATAGCAGGCTTCCTGTTGCGTTTTTCAAATTGCACCCATAGACTTTTTTGTTTGTCTGGTCATGATACATATGTGTATCGATATTATAAATTATCATAGGGCCCTTTTGTGCTGACATAGATTGTTTTCTTTAGGTGGCCAATTATGTGCCTGTAGACCATTGCAGTCGCACCACATAATAGATATGTTTATGTTTTATCTGTCACGTGTCCTAGATTGAGAGTGTTTGTGCTTTTTTATATTCAATTAATGATTCATATGCATAAAGTACATAAAGAAAATATTTCAATGCAATTAGAGTATCTTTCTTCTAATATTAGGAATAAATACCAACCAAAATATGTAAATGTAGTTTCATCTCGGTTATTATGACCTTATTAGTAAGTCATTAATTATTCATGTATTTTTATTTCTTTATATTTTTATGTTTACATTTATTTTACCAGATGCCAGATATTCGTTATATCTGCCCTGGCTAGTTTATATTATTTATTCTGATATCTGGAGATTATCTTGTCACTTCCCTCTTAGTGTTGATTCCTAGTTTGGGAACCACTGACTCATTATAGCTGAGCTGAATTACTGTAAACTACTATTCGTGTGGCTAAAAATATGCCGTATACATTGTCTTAAATTTTCCATTTATTATAAGTATAGCTTTACCCATCAGCACCACTTGGTTGAATACTGTTTGCAAGGACTTTACTTCCTGTCTTGTCCCATTTAAAGACATGTTCTCTAATTATCCAGTTGATACGGATTCTAACGAAAATTGTCCTTTTTATTCATAGAATCTCTGTTCATATGTTCTATCTTCACAGAAAGGTAGAGGAGCATCCAGACCTCCTGTCTGCTAACATCTGCAGTTTGTACAGCAATGCAAGAATCATTGAAAATGAAGGGTGCCGATAACAAAGTGCCAGCTCCCTATTATTATCTGGCTTTATTACAGGTTATCCTTGATAAAAATTTGCACACTGTTAACTATAGTTCTAAAGATGAGGATGGGATATCTTGCTTTTGCAGCAGGTCTTTCAAACTAACACCTGGTGGCAGCAGTGAGTCAGAGGGAATTGAACTGAAGTTTGCAAACTCAAGTGATTATTATCTTCCCGCAAATCTATTTTAATCATAAGTTTATCATGATCCTAACCTTTGAATTTTGCAGACTGGCCTCATATAATTGATTCACATGACGTGTCACATTATCTGCCACCTCTGCTGCTGTCTAAACTTGGTGCCTCTCTGCCGACCACTTCACACGCTAAGGCATTTACTCCCCAGGGTCACCTAACACCACTAAGCCCTGAACTCCCCGAGTCTTTTACCTTGCTTTATTTTTGTCGGCCCCTCATGTCTTTACCAGCTCAATGACAAGCCCGTTGGTGTGTGGCCCTTTGGTAGGAGAAGGCTCCACACACAGTGGAAAGTAGAGCGAGAGTGAGTCAAGCTAATGATCTGTGCAAGAGTAGAAGTCAGAAAATTTGGACCTCATAAAACAATTTATGGAAACGTCCCATAATCAATAGTTACTGGTTATGAAAATCCTGATGCAACTAATTGTTTTGAATAGTAGTGATTCGATTTTACCTTACAAAAGTGTTTTACAACAGTCTCTACTTTATTGTTTATCTTTGCTTCTTCCCTAACTGGCCTGTACATGCCCTCATTACAAGAGCTTTGTGCCCCAGCCGACAAAAGCTAGCGTGCGTTCACCGCCCAACTGCAGTCTTATGTCACTCACACACACACGTTCACACAGCGCATGTTTGAGACACATGGACTTACGCGGATAGAACTCTGTGCCCGGCCTAAGTGAAATGTTTGGCAAGCACGTAGGCTGCAGGATTGGCTCTGTTGCTGGTTCAGTTTGAGTCGGTATGAGAATCAGCTGAGTAGGCCAGAGCCAAAGCAGTTTTGCCTTAATACTAATTAGCTTCTGAGGTTGTTTTTTTTCCGTCAGTGGACTAACCCATTGTCTCAAATAACAGTGACAGCAAATCAAACATATTCAAAGAGTTGTTTTTTTATTGCATGCTTTTCAAGTGTCAAAGAGATGTGACAGCAGTTCGAGTAAAACTAATTGCCTTAGACCAGGCGGCTATTTTTAGATGGACAGTAATCAGCAAGAAAGGTCTGCGCTACAGAGTCGCGCTGGGACAGATGGGAACTCATTAGATCAGCCTTAGGGGCTTTGTGCGTTGCCTGGACACTATTAGCAAAGCAAGTCTCAAAAACTTAAACCAGCTTATAACTATAGGGACCACAGGCCTCAGCCTAGTGTCTCACAGAGTCTTCATTACTTAGGTCTGCTGCACTAAAGCTGTTGTGATTGCTAATATTTTCTCTAGTCATTAAATGCTCAATTTTCTTTTCCTTGTTGACGAACAGTGCAATTCAACTTCTCTTATTGATTTATTTAATGAGATATATGACAGGGACCAAACAATGACACTATATACTGTGTACATATACGTATTCATATTTCATGTACAACAATAATTTGCCACAACATGTATGATTCAAAAACAAGCTGAGAGTTAGATACAAATAAAAGATTAATTGAGGGCTGTGGGATGTAACATTTTGACCACAATAGGATCATCTTAATTTCCCCTTTGATTAATCATGATTGAATCTCATACAATTTATCCTTGATCATGCTGTGTCCTGTACAACTGAATGAGTCTTGGCCTGATTGCTTTAACTAAGGCATTGTTGTTTTCATGTCATCAGAAGATCCCGACCTTTGACTTTGTAACAACCCCAACCAGAGTGGGAGGGATGAGCCGAATGTATAAAGACAACAAACTCCTTCCCATCGGTTTTGCATATTACAAGTGTGACAATACTGTAAGTGATTTGTGTCTCGTTCCTCGTTGGAAGAGTGGGATTGAAGAAATTGCCACAGCAAGATCAATAATCAAACAATTTCCATCTTATAAAGCATTTTTTAAATATATCTTATGAAAATCCATTGCCCATTAGCTCCATAGTTGTAAATTGCTTTATTGATAATAAATCCATTAAGTTGTCTATCAAAGTATGTTTTATCATGTTTCATATAATACATTTAATTTAAGAGAAATCAACCTTTGTTAATTCAAATGCTTTATATAAAGAATGTTGGGTCGTTTTGCTGTAGAACCACCTCACGATTGGTTAGGATGCAGCTTCCCACAGGCAGCTTGGATTTCATCACCCCCTCGTCCCTAATTGCATATATAAATATTCACATAACCAGGAGCATGACGGAAGTGAAGAGCCAGCACCTTTTCTTTTCTTTTCCTCATGGGAGTGTATGAAAAATAGACTGATAGTAATGCTTTATAATTTAAAGTATTACTGTTAACAGGTCTGTTAACAGGTCTGCTTGACTCGGCCAAAGGGTGAGAGAGAGAACTGCTACATTTACTGGGATGTTGTCTTGGGGCGAATGGGAACTGAGCGTTGCAGGCCAGTGAGAGTGGCTGCTGTCCAGCTAATCCTCTTTGCACTCCTCACTCCTGCCGCTGCGCTTCAACGCAATTGTTGACTTCATTTCAAAACAGTCAAGGTGGTGACCCACAACTCTGCCACACTACCACTCAACCCTCATCTTGGCCGGACTCTCATCCCACTCTGCTCGTTTGGATTCTTTGTGGCAGGGGGGACGATTTTCTCATTTATGGATTACACCTTCATTTTTAGATTGGTACACGATTCCTGTGCGATGGAATCAGGAAAAGTGGATTATGACAACCTGGCTGAATTTATCCCAGGACAGAAGCTGGACAGGAGCATTGGATGTACAATATCGGAAAACATACAGGTCAGTTTTCTATCTTCAACTTATTTATTTTACCCAGAGTAGGAGTCAATTATAGCAAACAGCAGGCCTTAATTCAAAAAGTCTGTATACACATTGTCAGTGTTAAAATTGGCAGCAGGCCTGGTACAGCTGGATAACAGGTGATCTTTCCAAAGCATATAAGGCTTTAAAAGTCAATAGAGATGTACCATTCATTCACATGGCAAGTTATTTAACTGCCACTGTGAAAGCCTTAATTCTAAACTGCAGCTCCTTCATAAAGAAGCGTTTCATCATATCAGCGTGGATACGTCATGTTGTTGGGCATCTGACTGGTGACAGGTGACTGAGTGGGTGGGACGGCCGCATGAACACAGCCAGAAGGTCCCGGAGGAGTTTAACTCTGGGCATTAAACAGCTCAGGTCTAAATCTGGCTGCCAGTTAATTTGCTGGAAAGCTTCCTTTCTTCTGGCACATGCTGTGTCAACACGTGGAGCCTGTCAGGTGACCTTTTCCAACATGTCTGACTATGTACAGCACTGTTACTCCTGTCGCTATAAACAATTTTAAACATAGAAGATGCACAGGTTTTTTTTTGGAAGGTGAAACATTTATTTGTACTTATATTATGCTGGTGTAACTTGAACAGCATGTGAAGGGCTGTAATAACTCATGCAGTGTGTTCATACTCATAAAGTCACAAAGACTCCCCTTTAATGTAGTTTAAGTTCAGATGTTGTTGCTGTTACTATGTGTGGAAAGCGTAAAGAAGACATATCAAAATGAGCAAACTGTGGCCTCAAGGAAATCCAATGTGAAGAAAGTTTTCCCATTAAAATACTTTTTAATGGGAAAACTGCCATTACTGCTGCTGACTGTGTTAACTGAGCATTTCTATCAGTGATGTACCAAAAAAGAAAATTCCACTTACAATGTCAAAGATTTAAAGATTTGCTGTCGGAGCGTGAAATGTCTGTGAGTAAAGTCTCATCGGCCTCCATCTTCTTCTCTTTAACCTCCTGCATCGTCCCTGCTCCCTCTCCAGGCTGCTGCTTCTTCCTCCTGATCTGAGACCAACAGCCTAAGTCAGCTGAGGTCGACACCATGGTGACCTTCACGGAGACGACACAGGTTTCCCCCATGGGGCTGTGCGAGCCCCCCTGCCTGACGGCAACCCTGTCACCCGGGCTGCGGCGGAAAAAGTTGCTGTGGCAGAATGCTGTCAAACACATCATCATCCAGCAGGAGCTCAGTGCTCAGGTGATCCCACACTCAGAGATCAGTGAACCTGTTGCTTGAACAGCTTTGTTTTCATTCTTTTGTACACATTCCCCTACAAGACTACACAGAATGTATGAGCTGAAACATGACATCTGACCTTTGAAACACAAACTGAGAAAAATAGTACCTGCACTGTCTGATGATATGTGTGAGTGGCATCATGAACATAGGTTACAAAACCACACAACTCTCGATTATCACTGTAACCGGAGTGTAAAGTGTCAATAGACCCAAATCACCAAAAAATACATTTAGTCAGTTAAGGTGTTGTATAGTTTAGTATAATTTTGACTTTACAAACAGATCAAACAAATAAAATCTGCTAAAGCTGAACCACACAACTGTAAAGATATGGTGGCCAACATTAGACAGATATAGATACATAACTTATATGAAGATACAAATGTTCATATCAGTCATATTGATCATTATTGAGATAAATGTGACATTATTATTTATTGTATGTTTGAAGACTTTGGCCTTGAGGGAAGGTTATAGTTTTAGATTCTTCTATATGGGCATAGATTGACACTTACACCTATTGAATTAATTAAACTGGTATTAATCTTGATATTTTTTCATCACCCAGGTCTAGTGCCAACCCTTGAAAGTGTCATGGATCAGTGTCCAAAAGTGCAATCCAGTGGAGTGTAGAGCACATATATGATAAAAAGGCACTTTGTAAATGGTCAAAATGTGTTTCCAACCATAAGGCCATTACTATATCATTGCACTGGTCTCTTTTTAAAGGACTCGTATGATAGTTGGCAAAAAGAACAGGAATTATACATGTTACTGTAAACGCTTCTGGTTTTATGTTGTGACAGGTTGGTGTGGAACCAGCACAAAAAATAAGTGTGACAGATGCCTACATGGAGGAGATCAACAGACAAATCCGCAACAAGGGCTCTCGTGGGGTCACGAAACGTCGCTCCTCCACACTCAGAGTCCACCCCTCCCAGCCCAGGGGCTCGACCTGTCCACGCAGCAGCCTCGGCGGTTGTGACTACAACAGCGATGCCGACTTCTTTGTGCACTGGGGCCGCACTATTCATGGGGTCTACATACCCTCCCTGAGGCACACCTTCAAATCCCGTGACCTGGAGAAACTCTACCAGCAGCACTCTTCTCACCAGAGACGCAACTCTCTAGCTATCACAAACGTAATCGACGCTGTGGCCAAGCTGCACGTGTTGGTTCTGTACCTGGCGTTGGCCCCTGAGGATTTAATAGACTCTGTGCGTGGCGGCCTGACGGGCCTTTTCATGATGTTCGCTATCGCACTGTGCATCGTGGTGTTGACCTGCAAAGACTCCTTGTCCCCGCGGTGGCTCCACTATGCTGGCCTGGCTAGCTGGTTATCGCAGACAACACAGGTGCTGGGAGGACTGGTATACGGTCTAGAAAAAGACTCTTCGTGGTACGTTTTGTTCACGCTGTTCGCCACATACACGCTGCTGCCCTTACCTCTGTTGTGGGCCATGTGCGCTGGCTCCCTTACCTCAGTGCTGCACCTGCTGGTGGAGATAGTGCACTACTACAATGATGCAATGCTGTTGAGAAAGGTGAGTAAATAAACTGATTGCCTATAAAACTATTTTTCTCATATTGATATTACAGTGGTATGTCTCATATTATTTTTGATTATTCATTATAAATTCTGGAAATTACTCCTTTACTAGACAATGGTTTAAATGTTCAACTAAGAGAATCAAGCATTCCTCCTCCTGATAGATGTGATATAAGATTGTAAACATTGGCTTAGAAAGTAAAATCTCAGTGTGAACATTTTAAAATGAACCTTTTATATATTCAGATCAAGATATGCTTTATCTATAATTTAGATTTGACACTAGCATTGCTATAATTCCTTTTATTGTAATTAGATGTTTTGGATGTTCCCGGTTTGAAAACGTGAACAATAGTGAACAATATTTTCTCACTTGGATGCAGGTGTTTGCCAAAGGCCTGCTGTACCTGGGCATGAATACAGCCGGCCTGTTTATCCACTACTTGACAGATCACGCCCAGAGGCAGGTTTTCCTGGAGACGCGGCGCTGCATTCAGGGTCGCCTCAAACTAGAGCAAGAGAACCAAAGACAGGTGAGGGCGGCCATCTTGGAGGTACATGTAGACACAGACATCATTTATTAAGACAGCTGTAGACTGTTATTACTTTTACGATGGAGGGATAACTTCAGTGTGCTAAATACCTTGTGGCCATCGGGGGGTCCATTTTCCAGAGACCCCCAAGAATTTTGCTGTTTCAGGGGGTCTCAAGGTATTTCTCACTCAGGATAGGAGGCTTCTCGAAATCTCTTGTGAAATGCAAACAGAGTGTCTGCTGGTTAAATCACGGGATTATTATGTCGGCAAACAGGAGCGTCTGGTGCTCTCAATCCTGCCTCGCTTTGTTGCCTTGGAGATGATCGCTGACATGAGCTCTTTGGAAGATGAACTCAATCCTCAGGAGTTTCACAAGATCTATATACACCAGTACAAAGACGTCAGGTACACACACACACACACACACACACACACACACACACACACACACAATAGAATTAACAAGGCTTATACATATCTAGTTAACACTTTAATTTACAATAAGTCTAACATGTGTTGACAGGTTCGACAAGAAACTGGACAGTGACTTGAATGTGTTCATTGAAATTGGTTCTTACACAGTTATCTCTCCTCTCTGCAGCATCCTATTTGCAGACATCAAGGGCTTCACTCTATTGTCCATGAACCTGTCGGCTCAGGATCTGGTGCGAACCCTCAACGAGCTCTTTGGACGCTTTGACCGTCTGGCAGAGGTAAAAACCTCTGCACCTTTTATTTAATTTAGCTATTTATCATACAGAACAGGTTTTTTTTTTTTAGAAAAGTAACATTATAACTTCCCTGGTTTCTTCTCTCACAACAGGATCACCACTGCCTGCGAATCAAGATACTGGGAGACTGTTACTACTGTGTGTCAGGGGTCCCTGAGCCACAGCGGGCCCATGCTCGGTACTGTGTAGAGATGGGCCTGGCTATGATCAGCACTATACGGTCAGCCGACCCTGAATTCTGAATCAAACTGTCAAAGTTACCTGTTACATATGATGATCTATCACAAAATTATTCATACAATTTGGTTATTCCATTCTGACCTTGAATTCCAACCAACACCAGGGATGTGCGGAAGCAGTTAAAGTTTGACTTGGACATGAGGATTGGGATCCACACCGGCTCTGTCCTATGTGGAGTTCTGGGGCTACAGAAATGGCAGTTTGACGTCTGGTCCTGGGACGTGGGCATCGCCAACATGCTGGAGGCCGGGGGAATACCAGGGTGAGTGTCCCTGCTGGTCCCAAAGACTCTATATGAAAATGAACAACCCCTCTCCACTTCCTGCTCCTCCACATTTCCACCAATCCTTCCTCTTCTCCATCACCCAGACGCATCCACATTTCCAGGGCGACTCTGGACTGTCTACAGGGCACCTACAAGACAGAGGATGGCCATGGCCGCGACAGGAACGACTTTCTAAGGCGGCACAACATCGACACTTTCCTCATCTGCCCTCAGGAGGGAAGGTACAAGGTTGACCATGCCGAACCGCCGAGAGTCCTGAAAACGAACCGAACGTGGAACCCAGAGATGCCTTTCGGGAACGCCATTGACATGAACAGTGTAGGTGCTTGAGTACAACATAAAGGGATATCATTATGTGCTTGGTGTCATACACTAAAAATGGTTTTGATTCAAATATCAATCGATTATTTATAACAGAAAATATGAACTGATAAACCTCAAGCCTTTGTGTGGGAAAACTGAAAATACAGATCCCACAACAGACCTGTCTTTGTATATTTTATTATCAGAAGCTTCAAACCTTTGCAAAGGGGTCAATACAGAGACAGTCACCAATTATCTTTATGCTCTTGATGTTATCTGCTGGGAAGAAGATGGAAACCAGACGTAAAGCATTGATCTGATCTGCCGCCGTAACAATGATTTAACGATTGTTTGCACATCCAAGGCGTTAATCAGCTTCATGGCAGCACACTGCAGTTTCTCACTCTTAAGTAAGCAGAAAGAGAACGGGACCTCATAAATTCCATCACATTTTCTTTCCTTACTGTAGATCCTGGCTTCCTTTACAAATGGCTCGCTGCCCAACATATGGCTGTCGACCTCCAAAGAGATCAACAAACGCATCCAGCATGCTATTGAGGTTCGCAGCAGTGAGCGTATGCACAAGGAGCACATCACCCCGCTCACCCTGGTGTTCAAGGACACGCACATCGAGGACATGGTAAGCAGGGCCGGGGGAGAGTCAGGCAGGAAAGTCATGCGTTCATCTTCAGGTACCTGAAATGTCATGGTGATGTTTATTTGATGTCTTTTGGTTGCTCCAGTTCTTCCAGATGAGAGACGAAATGTTCAACTCCAACTTGGTCTGCTCCTTCATCATGCTCCTGTTTCTCATGGCTGCCCAGGCCCTCATCCCGGCTCCCAGGTAGGAAAACACTAGCCCCGTCCAGTCAGAGCTGCATTCCATTTATAAGGGGTTCATATATTCCCATATATTTATACCTAAACTCTAAATAAATAGTAATCAACATTCCCTCTATACCAGCAACAACAAGTGAAGTAGAATAACACTCAGGAGGGTGCCTACCCAATTAGCTTTCATGAAGCTGCCCCAAATTACTGTGTGTAAGGATTAGTGGGTTAGGGTGAGTTATTTATTATACCAGATTTTTTTTCATCAAGGTCTATGAATTATTAAATCGTTAAAACTTCCAAAAACAATCTATCTCGCAAAGTTAAAAAAAGGTCAAGGAAATCCTGGATCTACACCAACATTTTATGGTTTCTTTCTTGAAGCGTATTGCATCCTTCCACAAATTGTCATTGTAGTCCGGGCAGAATCTTTTTGATTAATCCTGTCATCTTTGCTCATGCAGAGTAATGCTCCAAGATAAATAAGTTACAACACATTATCTTTATGAACATGATGAGTTATATCTTTTTCACCAAAAATATCAGCTTTGTACTTACATTTTTACTATGTGTAGTATATTTTACTTTGGTGTCATGGTCAGGTTTTCACTCCCTCACCTCACTCCCTTCGGCCTCTTGTCCTCTTCCCTCATTCTTCCTCTGAAGGATGTTTCCGGCCGTCCTCCAGTTTTCCGTCTTCTTGCTGATCTACATGCTGCTGCTGCTGTTGGCCCTGGCTGAAGAGTTCAAGTGGGCTCCTGCATCGCTGCAACACCTCTGCTGCTGGATCCATGAGAACAACAGCGCCCGCAACCTGCTCACCCTCACCGCAATCCTCATCAACTTTGGCTTGGCCTCGACTGACATGGTGAGAGAGAAAACATGCAAACTTTCAGACATGCTGTGTAGCATGACTGACCCTCATAAACCCTTTGAACACCAGTAAATCTAATTAAAAGGGCATTCAATCCTGTTTATCATGCACTTGTGTAACCAGAAAACATAAGTGAACACTTAAGAAATATCTGCATTTATGTATAAACTTGTCTTGAAAATTATTAAATTTGTATCTATGTTACTAACTATTGAGCTTAAGATACACAAATCAGTGTGTTGACCTTATCCATGTCAAACAGATTATAATAACATTCACAATGCAGAATGGAAAAAGTGAACCCTTCATCACGCCGTCAGAAGCTAATGTTTAAGTTGAAATTATTAAATTGGGACCAGAGGATGTTCGAGCACTTAAATCCAAGGGTTCACTTACATTTCCACCAGCACAGTAGATGTTTAATGGGTTAATTTAAGAAAACACTATAAATATTCATGTTTGTGTTTTGTTAGCTTAAGCACATTGTGTTTGTTAATTTAGCTGATGATCATTAACTATTTCATGTGCTATTAATACAGAATACCAGGTCATTTCAAAGGGTTTACCGACTTTCTCCCTGTCCTTTTGTGTTCTGTTATTTTCACAATCCCTTATAAAAGGCATGTGGGTAAACAAGAGGGCCACACCTCCCTGCTGAAGGAGGCAAACTGTGTTTTCAGGCCTATTTGACAAATCACACAACATAAATGTGGAAACTGTGGTCACCTGGGTCTTTGGAAAACATTAAGGATGTGTTAAATTAATGATTAACGATGAGTGATTTTCTTTGCTGTTTTGTCCAAGATTGTAACTGACACCTAGAGAAACCCATCGTAGGGCAGGAGAGGTCCTCGGGTTCATTCTCACAAACGTCAGCTCAATTCTTGAGTATGTCTTAAATGAGAAATGTGCATCTGCTTCACGTGACACTGCTTCATTCAGCCTTTTGTTAGCAGTCAGAGGTTTTTGCTGATGTTGTGTGTCTTGGGTGCAGGTTTGGTGTCTTCTCGCTAGCACAGGAGAGGCCGAAAAGATGGACAGAACTAACACAGCCTCGCGTCCCCTCACCGTCTGCACTTACCCTGAGGTGGGTTTTATTTTTACCTACTCAAATGAGGTTATGTATTAACGGATGTGCAGGACACCAGACACCGGTTTGTGGGAATGGTCTAATAACATTGAGTAAATAGGTCAAACATCGAACCACTTAATCTGTGTCCTCAAATTTTTGATATATTTCTGTTTTCATCCTCTGACGCTCCATCTTCTTCTTTTCTTTAATGTTTCCTCAGGTGTTTGTGCTGAGTGTTGTGATAGCCATGGTCACTTGTGCCGTGTTTCTGCGTCTCAACTCCCTGCTGAAGCTGGCGGTCTTGCTGCTGGCGGTGGCCGTGTACTCTTACCTCATCCACGTGGCCTTCCTCACGCTCGCACGCCACGATATGCAGCAGAACATGTACTGTCCTGCTTTCTTTTTAAGGACATTTTCCATTTTATAACCCATAGTTTACATCTCTATATTCCACCTCTCTTCATTTACTTCTGCACAGGTCTCATTATGTCCGGAGGAAAGGAATCTCCATTATCTTCATGATGATGTTTATTGTTGCCGTCTTCTACAATGGACGACAGGTAATTAGTTTGCTCGTTTTTGATTAACAGTCGTCATGGAATCACTTCCCTGACCTACATTGTAGACCCAAACAATAGTGAGCTGACGCGTAGCACCGGGTGATTTCTAATATGTGGTGTATCTATCTACTCTTGGTTCTCCAGTGGGAAGCCACTGCCAGACTGGACTTCCTGTGGCGTCTGCAGGCCCAACAGGAAGTGGAGGACATGAGAGAGCTGCGGGAACACAACGAGTGTTTGTTAAACAACATCCTGCCCATGCACGTCGCCCGACATTTCTTGGACCGGAGCAAGAATGACGAGGTACCAAAGACACCCCTGAACCCGTCTCTGACGCTGACAACGAGTTCACAGGAATCTTCCTGAGCAAATGTATTTATTCTCACATTATTTGGACTTCAACACCTTTTTCAAGGAAGAAGAAAGATATAATGATAAGAATCCACATCTTTTGTACACTTCGTTATGTTTTGTTGAAACGCTTAGTGTTTTTTTTTATAACAGCTGAAATATTAGTAGACATGTTTTTGAATTTTCCCCCCAAACCTTGCAGTTTATCACATCATTTTCATTCCAGGAGCTTT